>NC_088354.1:31170000-31230000 GCF_036884655.1 Musa acuminata AAA Group
AAGAACAAAATAACTTCACTCTTTGTTGAACATTATTCTGTTTGATCCGGAAGCATGTGTCAGTATCGTCACATGCGTGACCAAGAACAAATAAGGCTGTCAGTTCATGCATGGTTAAGTTCACTGTTTTTTGTTATCTTTTGCTCATGGCGAGATCACGAAGAAAATAATCCCCCCTCTTTTTTGAAGTATAATAGAGCAAATTATGATTGTCCGATTTTAAAAAATAAAATCGAATCTAATTTTTCCTCAAGCTGATCTCAAGCGAAATCTTCCTCGTGTTGGATGTTCGAACCCTGCAAATTGCGTCGAGGGCACTTCTGATCTAGTCTGACAAGTTTGACTAAGAGAGCAAGTGTCCTTAAATATACCTCGGGGCTTTTTTTATAGTAGCCATTTAGAATCATTATGCTGCCCATTACACACTTTGTGTAGTAATGGGAGTGTGGAGTTCAGTCGTAACTATTAGTATCCTACGTTGAACCCAAAATTACATGGTTGTATCTAAGTGACACTCATCGGGTGTATTTAGCTTGCCTCATTAATTGATTGACTATTTTAAGCCTAAGTGGTAGCAAGTCATTGGCCGAGTACCAACCATGATAGGTGGGCTAGTTGGCTACGTAGAGCTAATGTCTCCTCTATATGGAAGAGGGGTGTCGGCTGGTGAGATTGGTTGGTCGGCCATGTGTTCTTGACATGTTGATCGAGTGGAGCCAATGCATTGGCGTGTGGAGTTGATGTCAATCACATCACTTTTATCGTACCACATAATAGGCTGATACAACAGGGCATGGTGGTGAGTGAGGCACAATGGGTCGACATAGCTGGGCTTAATGGTGAATTATGGAGAATAAGGAGGCGCAATAAGCTAATACGACTAGGCACGATAGTGAATGGCAGAGAATGAGGAAACATAAGAGGCTAATTCAACTAAGAACGAGCATGGTGATGAATGATAGAGAATGAGGAGGCACCACGAGCCAATGCGGTCGTGCATGATGGTGAACAAGGCACAAAGGGTTGAAATGGTGAGGCATGGTGGTGGGAAAGGCACAATGGGTCAACACGATCAGGCACGGGGTGAACAAGGCACAAAGGGTTGACACGGTTGGGTGCGATGGTGAATGGCGGAGAACCAGGGGCGCAACAAGCCAACATGGCCAGGCATGATGGTGAATAAGGCACAAAGGACTGACACAGTTTTGCATAGTGATGAGCAAAGTGAAATAGGCTGACACGACCAGATGCGGTGGTGAACAAAGTACAAATGACCAACACGGCTCAACATAGGCATGTGCCATGCAACATTCCTTTGCTGCGCAAGATAATCTTTGCAGATTTGATATGATTTGACAATCAAACATGCACAATACCAACTTACCACGAGGTTGACATGGCACAATTATTAAGCGTCATGTGTTTCTAGTGTGTATCATGGCGGAATAGGTGTAAGCATTCCAAGGATCCGAATGACCATCGCTTTGTGTAAATTACAATGTTGAATCATAGATTTTGATTATGAAACTAGTTAATGAGTTTATTGGACTAAATATATGTTTGATATATTTTTTAGATAAATGATGTAGGAAATAATTTGATTATAGACTTCGATCACTGAATGGCCAACTATCGAGTAGGAGAGTCAAATATTCCGTTGAAAAATTATCGTGCCAAAAATTAGACGTCAAGCTGAAGGATTGGTTGACGTGCTAAAGATTAGACTTTGTACTATAGGTTTGGGCATCGTGTTAGAAGATTCAGATATTCCTTCAAAGATTGAATCTTATAGGAAAGTCAACATGTCGTTGGAATGAGCGATATACCGAAGGAAAGGATGATGTGCTGGAAGTTCGAACGAAGTACCAAAAGATCGAATGACATATTGGAAGAGCATACAATATGTCGAAAGCTTCATAAATATGTTAGATATATGGTTGATTTGTTAAAGTTTTGATTGAGGTTATTTTGGGTCAATTTGTGTTAATATTGAGCCAAAACCATGATACTTTGTCAAAAAAACTCATTGGGCTTGAACTAGGGTTGAATTAAGCCTATTAAAAGGCTCAATCGGTAACCTAAACTAAGCTTAAGTGATGGTACCACTGGGCCCAAGCCGTAGTACCGCTTAAGTGAGCCAAAAAGCCCCATTTATTTTTTTTCGGTGTTTGATGGTACCAATTAAACCTACGGTCTCGTTGCGATGCAATAGTACCGCTAGTACTCTAAAATTTCACATACTTAAATTTTTAGCTCGATTCTTGAAGCCTTTTAGAGCTTATAAATATCACATTCAGGCTTGATTAATGGAGCATCTATTCATGAGCAAAAAAGTATTATAAACTCTTATTTTGAGTATTGTTTCAGTCTCCATCTCCTCTTGAATTTAGTTACAATTCTAAGTCATAGGAGGTAAAAAATCTTTTATAAAAAGATAGTGTGGAGGCTATCTCCTCAGCTTAGAAAAAAAAAGAAAGTTGTAACAAGAGTAGATGATCTTTTTTCATTAGAAAGAAAATCGATAGTGAAAGATGGTGACCTCGAGGGAAGAGTACTTGGGAGTAAATATAGGTCAAAAAGACCAAACCATTATAAATCAGTTTGTCTCTCTTTACTTGTACTTTACTCATGATATAGTTTTATTCTCTTTATATGCAACTTTCACTTGATCAATCGAGTTTTAAAATCGATTAAAAATATTATTACACTCATCCGTCTCTCCTCTTAGTATCAATAGGATCCTAACATGCTACACATCCCTTATTGCACCAAATGAAGCCATGTGCCCCACTTCCTTTGAGACATTCAGGAGCCAAACAAGCAGACGAGTAGTGAAACCACTGCCCTCATCCCCTATAAATAGGAGCCTTTGGCCATTGTTGTTCTTCACCTCTATATATAGCTCGAATATCCTTAGACAACAAACTCGACACTTCTTTTCCAATATACAAAGGTATGAGATATCATCCTCCTCTTTCCTTTCCAATGCCTCAAACTAAGATAGATCACCAATTTATTACCACCATTGGTGTTAATCATGGAAAACTTGTCCTTGGAGGGAGCTAAGTCAATCGCGCCAATGGAGGTTGTCCCCTCGAAGGTGAATCCATCGTGTGGTGTGGCTCCACCCTTGATAAAGATCAGACTTGGTAGTATCGACCCCCGACCTAGAGATTCTCTAGGGGGTACTATATATATCGACCGAATTTAAGTTTGTGCATACTCAATCGAATAACCGACTTTATGTGTTGCATCACATGTTTTGCATGAACAATGATGCACTAGAGGTAGGGATTCAGTTTCCCCTCTACCCCTTTTTTGTTGAGGCATTCAACTTTTGAAAGTTCTTACCCATGTAGATGGCATTGAATTCATGGTAATTTCTTATGGCATTCATTGAGGAATATGGAAGGCTCTATATTACCCTAACATTAACCCTGCTGTCAACCTACTATAACTTATGTTTCAGGTGATCAACCTATTTCCTTTCTATTTGGCCTAGTTGTAGGTTTGTGGGTGCTCTAACCCCTTGTAAGATTTGGAAGAAGAGGTTTTTTTTAATTTCTTCAAGAAATGATTAGTCGATCAACTTGGATTGGTCCATTTGTAAGTTTTTCAATGTCACTCTGAGGTTGCATAGGTAAAAAAAAGAGTAGTTTTGCTGATTCTCTAGCCTTATTTGAGTCCATCACCATCCTTTAGATGAGCATGGATTGACACATTAATGTAGGACTAAGGTCAGCTCCTTGGGGTAAGTAGTTGGAGTTTCACCTTCAATTTGCTTTTGTAGAAATGGATCTCCATGATAGAATCTTTGGGATTACTTCTTGCTATTGGGGAGGGTGCGTTATAGTTCCTTGAGGAAAGGCATCAAGGGCCCACCAAGAAGAGCGGGGAGTATTATCAACTTGTCAATGAAGGGAGGGGGTCATCGACCTCCCATGCTAGGCAAAAGTACCCTCCTCCTCCTTCATCACTCCCACCAAGTTTGCGAAGGAATGAGGAGGACGTACATTGATCTACGAGCTCCTCCTCTCAAGGGTTTGACTTCCCCTTACCCTAGGGGTCAACATGCAGAGGTTCATCATTAGGAACCTTGCCAACAAGAGCTACATGGTGAGGAACAACAACAACAATAGCAAGGAGTCCCCTCCTCCCAAACGTTACATAGTGACATAAGAGGGGAATATCCGACCACCCATAATGGCTCACTGTCCTCAGTGATACTGAACATTTTATCGATTTGACAAACTTCCTATCGCTATGTGTCGGAGATGGGTTCATCATTGAAACATGATGCAAGGGTCTACACCCCCGACTAGTGTATGACCCATGCCAACTGACCATGAGAGATTCCAAGGGAGGCTACCTACTAGAACCGATGCCTCTTGCACCCAAGCTTGACTAAGGGTCTTTATTTGAGAGTCACTAAGGACCTCCTTTCATATGGACATAAGGAGTTGGTTATGGTAAGCATTCATTTTCTCTCGAATGACTTATCTCTTAGAATTTGGTTTGACTTGAAATTGATGAATGCAACAACATAAGCAATTCATGACCTTCATCCTCAATCGGGCCCGAGATTTGGCAGTTGTTGTTGGTAGTCTCCTCTGATAGGTTGCATCTTTCAAGAAGGAGCAAGATAGCACAATTGTCCAGCAATCTCATGAAAGAAGAGTCATCCTAATTCGGGACCCGGTTTGGGGATAAGAAGCATAAGTACAAAGCTGAGGAGGTGATCTTATGGCAATAAGAAAAAGGCAACGAGGTAAGCTGCCAAGGAAACAAAGGTAGAAGCAACTTGGAGTTCTATTAGGTGCTAGATGCCAAGGGATGTCAAGCACCTTAGTTGAGAGAACTTGACTTTGAAAATAGAAATCGACAACCTCTGACATGCAAATGAAGCTATGGCTCAACAGATGGAGGAAGTCGATGATCGAGAAGTAGATATCGAGGCTTGTGGGGTGAAAAAGTATAAGGCTTATAAGGGCTTTAAGAAGGGATTAGCGAAGCTAGGACACAACTCTTTTACCTTCAACTATGAGCTTACAATCTCCAAGGCCACATACAACCACCTCAGCATTGAGCTCCCCAAAGATCCCATCGATAAGTGTTCCATTAATGGTAAAGTTGTCATAGTCGACTCAAGTGAAGCAAGATGATCATCTATACAAAGGGAGGAGCCATTAAGGCCAACGATGAAGCCGAGGGATGGGTGCCTATGGAAGGGGACTCACTTAGTCTTGAGGAGTTGATGTCAAACACCACCAATGTCCAGGTTGCTAAGGGTATGCCTGCCCAATCCTCAACTATTTAGGAGCTTAAGCTATCGACAAAAGCTTTGACTATCGATTCGATCCCTAAAGACAATGAAGATGTAGAAATTATAGGTGATTGGGAGGGTCAACTTGCCCTGAAAGGAACTTTCCTCCTCGAGAGTTTAAAGTTACCTCGAAGGGGCCCGGCGTGCACCACCCCAATGGAAACAATTGTCTATGCTTACTACTTGTATCGCCTCTAGTTTGTTTGCCCTAAAAAGATTGAATATTCTAGGGTTTTCTACTTGAATAAAGGGAGTTCTTCATACCCAAGTTGGCCAATAGTCATCTCTCCAAATCACAAATCAGTGCTATAGATTATGAACTTTCGATTGAGTTGAAAGATCTCATTTCATTCTTTTGCTTTAATTTCTCTTCTTTATTTTGATTTCTTTCATAAAATCATAGGGGAATCATGCAAAAGTAAATTTCTATATTTCTAAGTCCATCCAAAAACTTTAACATAAAATCAAATATCCCATCATATTCTGTGAAGAAAGTATTATCGTGACTTCCCCATTGAACTCTACTAGAACAGGTAATGATGAAAGGGGACTCAATTCGATTCTTTAAAGTTAGAAGAACAAACAAGGGGATAAGTAATGGAATTAGCTTTAGGCAATAAGTAATAGCTATCACAGTGCTAACATGAATTAATTCAAAATTCAATAAGTATCTAAATAATCAACAAGGGGGTACTAGTGAGTTTTGTAGTAAAGGGAGCAAGAAGAAGTCTTGAGAGTCAATAGTGAGGAAGCATTACAAACGAGTGGTATAGAGTTAGGTTATCGAGTAGTGAAGTAATAACAGTTAGCAATGAGAAGTTATCAAGTAGTGAGGTAATAGCAGTTAGCAATGTGAGGTTACCGAGTAGTGAGATAACAGTATTTAGTAGTCTTGTTTACATTCTTCTTATTGAGTTTCATATATTGTATATTATGCATACTCAATTCAATGGTTAGCAAAGTAATCCAAATAGCATCGGAAGTTGGATGATAGCACTACTTGATAAGAAAGTATTAAGTAATGATAGTAGAAGACATAATATAGAATGGTTTCTGGTTGTGATAGAATCGGTACTTTGGTAAGATCAAAAGATTATTTTGTCCCTTACAATAGCTAGTTAGAAGGATATTTCAGAAATTTTAAAAATAAAATATAAATTCTGAATTAAAATAACAATTTTTCCCTTCTAATAACAAAATAACACTTAGTTAGAATAAAATTTTGGATAAAAAATTACGAAAAATCTATAAATATCCCCTCTTCATTTCGTTCTTCTCCCCCAATTTCTCTATTCTCTAGTGCTCTCCAATTCTATTAGAAATCTCGCTGGTGCTCTCTAATTGCAATTTGACAACTGAAAATTCAATGACACCAACCTCAACAAGCATGCGGAAGAGAGTTTCGAATGCCCAACCATCGAGTC
Source organism: Musa acuminata AAA Group (assembly GCF_036884655.1). Classification (NCBI taxonomy): domain Eukaryota; kingdom Viridiplantae; phylum Streptophyta; class Magnoliopsida; order Zingiberales; family Musaceae; genus Musa; species Musa acuminata. Next base: position 31,176,748 of record NC_088354.1, read on the forward strand.
AATAATAGAAAGTCAACATTTCAGAATAGAGGAAGAATAAGATAGAACAACATTTTTGGTTGACCTTGACCTGATTTTTGCCACTCACAATGAGTATATCAATTGCGTATCCGCTCACATTTCACGGTAAAAAAATACGGGAGGTCATATGTGCCACTAACTTTTATATGATTCGGTGGATCCAAGGCTGGAATAAGCAGATGTAAGAAGATTATTTTCTTTGTGTTTCTGCCACATAGTTATTAACAATTTATAGTGCATGAGTAAGTTAAGAATGCTTCGATGATAACATGCATGCTGTAATAATAATAATAGTAGTAGTAGTAGTAGTAGTAATAATAGTAACAATAATAGAGAGATGTATGATAAATCAGCTTCCCTTAATATCACTAATTATCCAATGTCATCAACTTTACCAACGGCAGTTGGGGCCATAACATTGAAAGTGGCTCAGATATTGGGATACCAAAGAAATATCATATGGAGTTCGTTTCAGTAACGAGAGGATTCGAGTCCATATGAACTCAAGCACTCCTGTTGTTGGATTTCACAGTGAGCGCCATCCAAATGTAGTTAATGGTGACGACAAGTTCACCCTTCAGCGGGATCTTATTATTAACTCCATATCCTCTTTCCTAGCATTATGCGGTATGTTAATCGAATAGGCCGAATAATGTATCGATGATTTCAGCATAAGCGCCACCAACACTCGTATCAGTTTCAGGATCAAACGAGTATGGTGGAGTAGGCTCCGTTGCTTCCAAGATTTTATCCATTGGTGTCGCTGCCTTGGATCTTTGCATAGCTGTAATAGGTTTGTAGTACTTCCATGGATCCGGGCAATAATCCTGTTAAAAACACCACCAATTAGCAGCAAACTCAACTTCTTCAGAGTACTACACTCCTGTAAAGAGACCACAAATATAGCAGCAAACTCCAAGTGCTATCTATGCTTGTTAGTAATGAGCCGCAGTCGATGGGTCACTTTCCTTGAGCTTAGAAATCCAAATGTGATATTACCTGGTCGGCATGCATCCTCCTCACGAATGTCCTGAATATCCTGAAGTTTACCATCTTGAGTAGCTCATCGGACAGTCGAAGATATGTCATCGCAAACACCCTTCGTTGTGGCTTTCCACTTCGGTCGATCCCTTGTGGCCTTGAATTCCTCAAAATTTGGTTGTATCCCCTTCTATCATATCTACTGAGTGCATTCTCACACGCCACCTCGATCCCCTCCCTCCATGCTGCACTGAATACCTGGCATACAATCGCAAAACGATGAACCATCCATGCATCCGTGGAGTCCCGCCTCCAAATCCAACTTTAATTACCTGTTGAACCAGCTCCTCAGCCCCACTCATTGCCATCTTTATCTGCTCAGAATTTATCATCTCGGCGCAGGTGAAGTTAAGGATGGCATCATGTCTCGCCAGCATTCTGGCGATTGGCCTGTAGCCGTCGCGATCGTTCAGGTTGTAGTATCCTGCAGTCAGCTCTGCTGCATGGCTGTCGTCCTGGTACCACCAGTGTATGCCAGCTATCTGCGACGGAAGTCATGACAATGCACAAAACAAGTCTGGCTAATGGTGTGAAGACGATGTGCGAGTACATGCACTTGCCTTGGCGACGATCTTGACTTTGCAACCTAGGAAGGCCTCGTTAGCCGCATCCAGGATCTGGTCTCCATGTATTATCAACTTGTTGGAGTACCAAGTTAGGAAGAATTTCCCCGAGTTCATCAGATATGTCCCTTTTGCTGCGAAGAACTTGGTTGACTTTGGACTGGAGTTGTATTCACCTGCATCATCCGGTAAGTCCCACTCAGGATGTCCTGCCACCGTTGCAGCCTCTTTGAACTCTCTCTTCATATATTTATCGTAGCACTGCAAAAGATGGAGTGTTATTAGCCATGCACAACAAGCTAAAAGAGAAAAAGAGAAGATTAGCCAAAGCAAAACAATCTCACCTGAAACTCCCCGATGCCGGGGAAAACCCAACCCTGTGCCTCAGGATACGAGGGGTACCTCAATTCTCCAGAAGGGCCAAGACCCACCTCTACGTCGGTAATGACGCCGGCATCCAGAAAATCTGCCATGTTCTCTCTGAAGCTCTTCATGAAGTCTCGGTAAACCTGCACACAAATAACATATATTTTCTGGCTTTCAGAATTTACAGCCTCTCAGATGGTTCCATTTTCATTTCTCTTTGCTGAAATTTGTGTAATGGATATGAAGATTTATATCAACAACATCCTCGCTACAGTCAGGAGTCATTTTGCTCGGTTAGACATGACAGAAGTTCGATGACAAAACAGTGCAAAGCACGACCCACTAAGGTTATAATATCAGAAAGAATGTGAGGTTGCAAGTCACACCTCCACGGCAGTGCGTTCTTGGAATATGGGTTGGTTATCTACTCCGATGGTGAGGTACTCGTGATTCCTGGTGCCACGCCTGTTGGTGTAATAGATATCCGGGTTTGACTTGCCCACCTCAAGAATCCATGGCGGCATCGGGATATTCACGGTGCCCTCCACACAAATATGGAATGACATGATGGCCTGCAACTTGAGCCCTTCTTCCTGAACCATCCGGAACAAATCCTTGTAGGTACTCCAGTCACAGAGCTTGGGACCCTTTGCCTTCCACGATGCCCCACCAAACATCTATCATTAAGAGAAAGAGTCCTCCTCTTTCTCTTTATCTCGTAATATCTAAGAAGATATGTGAAGCTTACAAAGGTTATCTTCTAAACCTGTAAAAAGAAGAAAGTATTGTAAAAAAGTGGTTGACCTTTGCCTATTGAAAGAAGACCATTAGTGGACACCGATGATCTTGACGGAGGAGGAATCGGAAGTAGATGTAGGTCACAACGACCGAACCACTCTAAATTCTGATGTATTCTTTCCTTACTGCTTATTCTCTTTACTTCATTTTACTTCATTGCAAACTATTCAATCCCCTCTTCTCTACTCACTTGCAAACTTATTCAAGTCAAACTAACGATTTTTGTCGAACTTATAATTTAATCGAATAAAGTTTTTCAAAATCATTGAAATTTATCATTTGTATCTATTGTACTAATTCACCCCCTCCCCCACCCTCCACCCCCTCTTAGTGTCTTTCTTGATCCTAAAATAGATAATAATAAAATAAGTTAAAGTTTAAAAAAAATCTGATTTTATAAATCTTCACGGTAAAATGCTACTTTTATAGCAAGGAAGGTCATGTGAAAAAGAATTATAAGGTTTAAAAGGAAAATGTATAAGTTTGACTTTGTATGTTTCTAATCAAATATTATATAAATCTTTTTCTAATACTTGATGGATTAATTCTGATACTTCAATATATATTATCAATAATAGAGATTCATTTTAATATGAAAACTAAAAGAGAATGAAATATTCATCATTACAAGGAATTATCTTAAAGCAAAGTAATAGTAGTTAATACTTATCACCTATGCCTAGAGATGATTCTAAAAATTTAGATTTTTTTAATCTAGAATTGTCAGGATATTATTTCTCTCTTGATGGTCGTAAACTTAATATGATTCAATAAAAGTTCATCATTGAATTTTGTATGATGGTCTATATAGAATTAATGTGAATCTTGAGTTTATAACAATCCTATAATCCAATATTGAGATAAAATATAGTTTCATAAACTCATTGAGATTATATATGCTTATATATGTGGGTCATTTCATGTTTTTATTTTAGTAAATATAGACATTTTATCACTTTTATAGATAACCTATTGAGATATGATTATATATATCTAATTTATATAAGGTCTCAAGTTGTTAATACCTCTAAGTGTACATAAATGAAGCTGAGAGATAATTAGATAGAAAAGTCAAATTATCATATCTAACAAGGGTGATAAATTTTGTAGTAGTTATGATGAACCTAATCGTAATTATAGTTCTTTTGCTATATTCCTAAAAAAAGTATAGTATTTATGTTCAATATGATTTACTAGATATGCCAAAGTAGAATTAGATGGTTGAAATGTAAAATCATACTCTTATAGATATAGTTAGTTGCATGATAGATTATTATTCTATACCCAAATTAATATAATGAGAAGCTTTAAGGATGATTATGTATATTTTGAATAAGTTAATTCTATCAACTTTTTTTGAGTTATAAACTGATATGAAACATAACTTAAGATATTTACATATTTAGGATTGTCCTCTAGAGTCTTCAATTCACATAAAAAGAAATTAAATTCAATAACTATTTTTAAATATTTAATTATTTATCCAGAAAAATTCAAAGGTGTACATATTTTATTGTCATAATTATAGTACGAAGATAATTGAATTTGATAATGTAAAATTTCGAAAACATAGCGAATCAACAAAAGTGAAAATCTCAAACTTTAGTCTTAATATTGAGGAGATAGATCCTCCTTTATCATTCAAATGATTATTGTTACTCAAATCATTAAATGATTTGATAAAGATGAATAATAAAATAACATTAATAAACTCCCATATAATATTGATATCATTCCTAATGATCTTGTAGAATAATTATAATCGATAGTTTTGAGAATATCTCAAAGGAAAAGAAATCCTATTATTCTAATTATTACATGGTATATCTAAAAGAATTAGATTATGTTATAGAAATCAAAATGATCCCTCATTGTTTTCACAAAAGATAGTGATTTTGAAAAGTGATATCATGTAATAAAAAAATAGTTAAAATTAATAACCAAAATAGTATTTAAGAACTCGATGAATTATACAATGACTATGAAAGTATCTGTTACATAAACATAACTCAAAGGATAATGTCGAATGATACAATGGTCAAACTTATGTCAACGGTTTAACTCATAAAGAATGTATTGATCAAAACAAGATATTTTCTCTATTTTTTTAAATAAACTCATTAAGAATCGATATGACATTAGTGACTTATGGTTTTGGGTTACATTATATGGATGTGAAAATAAGTTTTCTGTTGGGAGATCTAGATTTATATTGGTTAACCTAAATGATCCATAGAGAAAATGGAAGAAATATGAAATTTTGGTGTGCAAATTTAAGAAATCCATTTATGACCTTAAACAAGCTTCTGAGCAAATGATATATAAAATTTCTTAATATCATTAGCTCCTTTAGATTTAAAAAAAATATTATTTATAAGTATTTATATCAAAATATTAATGGGAGTAAGTTTATTATATTGGTTTTATATATGGATAATATTTTGTTTCCTAATAGTGATCTTGGTTTATTATACTGAATAAAAAAAATTTTCACCATAAATTTTAAGATGATTGATTTAAATGAGATATCGCAAGGATTATTAGGACTATCTCAAAAAGAATATATTGTTTGAGTATTGAAGAGATTTAGTATATAGCTTTATTCAACAAATGATAAAAATAAAGTTTTAATTAAAATAATTATTTTTAAAATGACTTAATAAAAAATTAAATAAAAAAATATTCTTTATTTATACGATAGTTGAATGTCTATTATATGCTCAAGCCTATGTCAAGTCAAATATCAGTTTTGCAATTGAAATACTAGATAGATACTAGAGTTACCTATGAATGAAAATACTAAATGACTGCAAAATAAATAATGAGATATTTAGAAAGGATGAAGGATTTTCTGCTCACATATATAAAATTAGATCAGCTTAAAATGATGATATTTTTTATATGTTGATTTTATAAATTGTCTTGATAATAGGAAGTCCACTTTATAGTTTATATCTATATCCATTAGAGTGGTAATTTATAGAAAAGAATATAAAAGAATATATTATTATATTATTAATGATAGAAGTTGATTTTATGGTATGTTTTGAGGCTAGTAATTAAGTTTTATAATTATAAAATTTTATCTCAAGACTTGATATGGTTAAACTCAATTGCATGTCACTGAAGATACTTTGTGACATATCACAATAGCTTTCTTCTTTGAAAATGGTAAGTATTATTACAGCTCTATGCATTACGGTATAAAGTACTTGATGGTTAAAGAAAATAATCTAAAAATAATTAACATCAATTAAATAATTTGAGTTCCACTATATTAATTGTTGATCTATTCAATTAGGACTTATAGTCTAAAATGTTTAAAAGAACATGTTCTTACAATTGGGTTTATGAGAAACTCATAAAAGATATAGTGATACATGTTTGAGTGGACATTATAATCAATATTCTTGCTTGCATACCTAAAAATTATTTATTTATATTATCCTATTCACATATTATGGCTGAATGTGATAATAGGATTATCTTGACAAAACAAATTACAATGATTATTTTGTACTATATTAGGAAAGACTAATAATGTTAATGAACATAGAAGGAAGTATGATATTGATTACATACAACCATTATTACTCATATTACTAGTTTAACTTAATGTAGTATTATTATATTTATTAGACTTATTAACCTATTTCTTTTAAATTTGCATAGGTATAAATGATTTTTTAAAATTTAGAATCCAATTGGACAAAATTATTTTTAAATAAATTTTATTTTATTTATTTTTAATTTTAAACCCTTTTGTATCTTACTCGGACCAAAAGAGAGAATATTATATTATATGTCCCTATCTAATTAGATAAGATATATTATAGATATAATTAGATTTTGATGATGATTATTGATCAATAGAAAGGAAGTCCAATTATGATAGGATTCTTTATAAGATGATCTTGGGGGGACTCTTCTAATTACTTATTGTAAACTCTTTGCTCTCATTTATAAATAAATAGGATCTCCTAAGGATTCAACACAACATAAATACACTATAATTGAATATGCTAATATGCAGAGAGTATTTAGATGTATTGATAAATGACATAATTGAAAGATTACAAATCTTCTTTCTTCTCCCCCCTAATAATGTGAGGGATAGAAAGAGAGGAGAAACGAGACTAGTTCTCATTACTATCACTACATATCTCGGATCCGATGATGATACGCTAGTATATAAGATAAATTTTAAAAAAAATCTAAAAATACGTATCGTAATATTTAGATATATTATTATTTAATTTTAAATTTTGATATTAATTGTTTTATAAAATAATAATATATTATGAATTTTGTGTTTATTATAGTAACAGCATGTATAGATAAACTAGATAACGGAAACATAATATCTCAATATCATGCTGTCTTTTATCTGCAGTAACAGCATGTATAGATGTCAGTATCATGCTGTCTTCTGTCCACAGAACAGTGGACCAAACTAGTCACGGGAACATAGTATTATGCCAACTAGGTAACCGGAACAAAATATGTCAATGTCATCTTGTCCTTTCGCACATGCGAAGCGTCAGTAATGCCATTTTGGATCAATGGTTCTCCGGCATAACTGGACGTAGGCTGAGCAAAATAGCAGAGAGGGTGGGGGGAACACGTCAGTCTTCGCCAGTGCGACGGCTCTTAACCTCGTCCGTATCTGTAGTAACAGAAAAATACATAAAAAGGGGCAGTTGTTAGATAATGGCATCTATTATTATTATTATTATTATTATTATTATTATTATTATTATTATTATTATTATTATTATTATTATTATTATTATAAAAGAAACGTTCACGATCATAAATAGCAGCCATTGTCGTTGCCATAACCTGGGCAATATCCATCTGTTCATCTGACAGCGGCACCAGAGATCACAACTCTCTCCTGACCACTTTTTCCTTCAAGAAAAAGAAAGAATACTAGCGATGCTCAGCTCTTGTTCCAATCTTTTGCAGTCACCTGTCAGCATAGGCTTCATCATGAATCCGCCGCGTCTTCCGCTGTCGTCGGTTAGAAATAACACTTTGGTTAGCGAGCAATGATGCAGTTGTTGCTGGTGGCGCTCATTAATCCTTGCATCTTCCACATGCAGAAACCCTGCAGGATCATGTGCTTGCGAGAAGAAGGCGCACGGAGTCCGCGGAACACACTCGAGGGCTCACGTCGGTCGGCCGATTACCACCCCAGCATATGGGATCACCATCTCATCCAATCCATTGAAAGCTCCTACTCCGTAATCGTCAAGCACATGTTTTCTTTTTGTATCGCTATCTCTGCCTGGTTCACGCCTTCGTTGCTCGCTTGATGTTTCTGTAGGACGAAAGGTTCACTGCGGACCTGGACGAACTGAAGCTGGAGGCCAAGTACTTGCTGGAATCATACAAGGAACCCTCGGCTCAGCTTCATCTCATTGGCTCGATGCAACGCCTCGGTGTGGCGTACCACTTGGGCGAGGAGATCAACGAGTCCTTGGGGAAAATCTACACGAATGGCTTGTGGCCCAACCACGACGTGCATCAGACTGCTCTTGGCTTCCGCCTCCTTAGAGAACATGGACACAGTGTGCCCTCTGGTATCATTTTTCAAAATCTTCATTTTTTTTTATTTCTAAATATTAGAAAATATTCATTTGAGAAGAGATTAAGAAGGAAACTGAATAATAAATATCGAATGAGTCGAATAATATATATATTCAAGTCTAATCCATAATTTATTAGTTTAATCTTTTTTAAATTAAATTAGTGTTCATTCAATGTATGTTAATCATTACTAGTTTGACTCACTCATCATTGTAAGATTTCTAACATAATATCAGAGCTAATATTCTCTAAAATAGAAGAGAGAGAAAAAAAAAGGATTAATTTGACTATATATATATTAATCCTAAATTTTTAACATCAAGCCATCTGACTTCAATTTTTGATGAATCAGTTACTAAATTTAATAGTGGCGCTGCATGATTGAATATATATATATATATAGAGAGAGAGAGAGAGAGAGAGAGAGAGACAGAGAGAGAGAGAAACATCAGGACCAAACCTTAAAATGAACGCAGAGCAGCTACTTAAAGATGCATGGAGGTCAATCGTAGTGTTATGAGCTAACCTCTGCTTTGGATCTCGCGGTTGCAGACGTGTTCGAGAAGTACAGAGATGAGAAAGGATTTAAGAAATGCCTAGCCCGTGACGTCAGAGGGCTGCTTAGCTTATATGAAGCATCCCACTTCGCCATCGACGGAGAGGAAATTTTAGACGAAGCCAATAAATTCAGTGCTATGCATCTGAAGTTATTGGAAAAGCAAGTTGACCCGCACGTCGCAGAGCAAGTGAGACATTCCCTAGAAATTCCTTTGCGTTGGAGGATGCCAAGGCTGGAGACAAAGTACTTCATCGACGTCTACGACCGGCAAGAGTGTAGAAACCCGGTCCTCCTGAAGCTGGCTAAGTTAGATTTCAACATTGTGCAATCGATACATCGAGAGGAGATGAGGGAGCTCTCCAAGTAAGATCGGATGCATATCTTGTAACTACACGAAAGCCTACGTTTCTCATATTTCAGATGTGAAGATAACGACAACCTCGAGTAATATGTCTGTCCATGGAATTTGTTTGCGGTATATCCTGAAGTTTTTATTTCTGTTAGGTGGTGGAATGAACTGGGTCTGGCGCAGAAGCTCAAGTTCTCCAGAGACAGATTACTCGAAAATTATCTGTGGGCTGTCGGGATCGCCCACGAGCCCCAGTTCTCCAAGTGTAGAGTGGGTCTCACCAAGCTGATCTGCATTCTCACAGTCATCGATGACGTATATGATGTCTATGATTTGCCTGAAGAAGTCAAGCTCTTCACGGCAGCTGTCAAAGCGTAAGAACTCAAATTTCTCATCATGCCTGCGTTAAGAGCTTCCGATGCATGTTTTCACGCAAATAACACCAATGATAACCTTTCACTTTTTTCCTTCTCAGTTGGGATCTCGAGGCTATGGATACCCTTCCGGATTACTTGAAGTGCTGTTACTTGGCCTTGCACAACTTTGTCAATGAGACTGCTGCTGATATTGAGAAGGATCATGGGTGGGATGCAACGGCCTTGTTTAGGAAAGAGGTGGTACTGAAACCTAAAGCTTCCAAATCTTTTTAATCTTCTCTTCTGATGCCTAACGATGAAGTGATCTTTTTGCATGCAGTGGGAGAGTCTCTGTGAAGCATACTTAACCGAGGCAGAATGGTTTCACAAAGGCTACAAACCTACACTTGAGGAGTACCTTGAGAATTCGTGGATGTCAGTTGGTGGTCCGATAGCAATGTCTCATGCATATTGTCTCTCAGGAAACACTTTAAGCGACAACTCTACTAGTTTGCTGCAACAAGGAGGTTTCCAACTTATATATTGGTCCTCACTCATTGTTCGCCTCACCAACGACTTGGGTACTTCAAAGGTATAAACAATCATGCTTCTGTGGAGGGTTGCAAAGACCTTACGTATTCTCAATCGTAAGTGCATATATGTATGTAGGCTGAGATGGAGAGAGGGGACACGCCCAAATCAGTCCAGTGCAGCATGAATGAATCGGGTGAGACCGAGCGGGCTGCGATCGAACGCATAAGGGACATGCTGAGCCACTCATGGAAGAAGTTGAGCGAGGAGTGCTGGAGAACTCAACTCTCTCGTGGATTTGCTGATATGGTCCTGAACATGGCTAGAACATCGCAGTGCATATTCCAACATGGAGATGGTATCGGCACTTCTAATGGCGTGACCAAGAACAAAATAACTTCACTCTTTGTTGAACATTATTCTGTTTGATCCGGAAGCATGTGTCAGTATCGTCACATGCGTGACCAAGAACAAATAAGGCTGTCAGTTCATGCATGGTTAAGTTCACTGTTTTTTGTTATCTTTTGCTCATGGCGAGATCACGAAGAAAATAATCCCCCCTCTTTTTTGAAGTATAATAGAGCAAATTATGATTGTCCGATTTTAAAAAATAAAATCGAATCTAATTTTTCCTCAAGCTGATCTCAAGCGAAATCTTCCTCGTGTTGGATGTTCGAACCCTGCAAATTGCGTCGAGGGCACTTCTGATCTAGTCTGACAAGTTTGACTAAGAGAGCAAGTGTCCTTAAATATACCTCGGGGCTTTTTTTATAGTAGCCATTTAGAATCATTATGCTGCCCATTACACACTTTGTGTAGTAATGGGAGTGTGGAGTTCAGTCGTAACTATTAGTATCCTACGTTGAACCCAAAATTACATGGTTGTATCTAAGTGACACTCATCGGGTGTATTTAGCTTGCCTCATTAATTGATTGACTATTTTAAGCCTAAGTGGTAGCAAGTCATTGGCCGAGTACCAACCATGATAGGTGGGCTAGTTGGCTACGTAGAGCTAATGTCTCCTCTATATGGAAGAGGGGTGTCGGCTGGTGAGATTGGTTGGTCGGCCATGTGTTCTTGACATGTTGATCGAGTGGAGCCAATGCATTGGCGTGTGGAGTTGATGTCAATCACATCACTTTTATCGTACCACATAATAGGCTGATACAACAGGGCATGGTGGTGAGTGAGGCACAATGGGTCGACATAGCTGGGCTTAATGGTGAATTATGGAGAATAAGGAGGCGCAATAAGCTAATACGACTAGGCACGATAGTGAATGGCAGAGAATGAGGAAACATAAGAGGCTAATTCAACTAAGAACGAGCATGGTGATGAATGATAGAGAATGAGGAGGCACCACGAGCCAATGCGGTCGTGCATGATGGTGAACAAGGCACAAAGGGTTGAAATGGTGAGGCATGGTGGTGGGAAAGGCACAATGGGTCAACACGATCAGGCACGGGGTGAACAAGGCACAAAGGGTTGACACGGTTGGGTGCGATGGTGAATGGCGGAGAACCAGGGGCGCAACAAGCCAACATGGCCAGGCATGATGGTGAATAAGGCACAAAGGACTGACACAGTTTTGCATAGTGATGAGCAAAGTGAAATAGGCTGACACGACCAGATGCGGTGGTGAACAAAGTACAAATGACCAACACGGCTCAACATAGGCATGTGCCATGCAACATTCCTTTGCTGCGCAAGATAATCTTTGCAGATTTGATATGATTTGACAATCAAACATGCACAATACCAACTTACCACGAGGTTGACATGGCACAATTATTAAGCGTCATGTGTTTCTAGTGTGTATCATGGCGGAATAGGTGTAAGCATTCCAAGGATCCGAATGACCATCGCTTTGTGTAAATTACAATGTTGAATCATAGATTTTGATTATGAAACTAGTTAATGAGTTTATTGGACTAAATATATGTTTGATATATTTTTTAGATAAATGATGTAGGAAATAATTTGATTATAGACTTCGATCACTGAATGGCCAACTATCGAGTAGGAGAGTCAAATATTCCGTTGAAAAATTATCGTGCCAAAAATTAGACGTCAAGCTGAAGGATTGGTTGACGTGCTAAAGATTAGACTTTGTACTATAGGTTTGGGCATCGTGTTAGAAGATTCAGATATTCCTTCAAAGATTGAATCTTATAGGAAAGTCAACATGTCGTTGGAATGAGCGATATACCGAAGGAAAGGATGATGTGCTGGAAGTTCGAACGAAGTACCAAAAGATCGAATGACATATTGGAAGAGCATACAATATGTCGAAAGCTTCATAAATATGTTAGATATATGGTTGATTTGTTAAAGTTTTGATTGAGGTTATTTTGGGTCAATTTGTGTTAATATTGAGCCAAAACCATGATACTTTGTCAAAAAAACTCATTGGGCTTGAACTAGGGTTGAATTAAGCCTATTAAAAGGCTCAATCGGTAACCTAAACTAAGCTTAAGTGATGGTACCACTGGGCCCAAGCCGTAGTACCGCTTAAGTGAGCCAAAAAGCCCCATTTATTTTTTTTCGGTGTTTGATGGTACCAATTAAACCTACGGTCTCGTTGCGATGCAATAGTACCGCTAGTACTCTAAAATTTCACATACTTAAATTTTTAGCTCGATTCTTGAAGCCTTTTAGAGCTTATAAATATCACATTCAGGCTTGATTAATGGAGCATCTATTCATGAGCAAAAAAGTATTATAAACTCTTATTTTGAGTATTGTTTCAGTCTCCATCTCCTCTTGAATTTAGTTACAATTCTAAGTCATAGGAGGTAAAAAATCTTTTATAAAAAGATAGTGTGGAGGCTATCTCCTCAGCTTAGAAAAAAAAAGAAAGTTGTAACAAGAGTAGATGATCTTTTTTCATTAGAAAGAAAATCGATAGTGAAAGATGGTGACCTCGAGGGAAGAGTACTTGGGAGTAAATATAGGTCAAAAAGACCAAACCATTATAAATCAGTTTGTCTCTCTTTACTTGTACTTTACTCATGATATAGTTTTATTCTCTTTATATGCAACTTTCACTTGATCAATCGAGTTTTAAAATCGATTAAAAATATTATTACACTCATCCGTCTCTCCTCTTAGTATCAATAGGATCCTAACATGCTACACATCCCTTATTGCACCAAATGAAGACATGTGCCCCACTTCCTTTGAGACATTCAGGAGCCAAACAAGCAGACGAGTAGTGAAACCACTGCCCTCATCCCCTATAAATAGGAGCCTTTGGCCATTGTTGTTCTTCACCTCTATATATAGCTCGAATATCCTTAGACAACAAACTCGACACTTCTTTTCCAATATACAAAGGTATGAGATATCATCCTCCTCTTTCCTTTCCAATGCCTCAAACTAAGATAGATCACCAATTTATTACCACCATTGGTGTTAATCATGGAAAACTTGTCCTTGGAGGGAGCTAAGTCAATCGCGCCAATGGAGGTTGTCCCCTCGAAGGTGAATCCATCGTGTGGTGTGGCTCCACCCTTGATAAAGATCAGACTTGGTAGTATCGACCCCCGACCTAGAGATTCTCTAGGGGGTACTATATATATCGACCGAATTTAAGTTTGTGCATACTCAATCGAATAACCGACTTTATGTGTTGCATCACATGTTTTGCATGAACAATGATGCACTAGAGGTAGGGATTCAGTTTCCCCTCTACCCCTTTTTTGTTGAGGCATTCAACTTTTGAAAGTTCTTACCCATGTAGATGGCATTGAATTCATGGTAATTTCTTATGGCATTCATTGAGGAATATGGAAGGCTCTATATTACCCTAACATTAACCCTGCTGTCAACCTACTATAACTTATGTTTCAGGTGATCAACCTATTTCCTTTCTATTTGGCCTAGTTGTAGGTTTGTGGGTGCTCTAACCCCTTGTAAGATTTGGAAGAAGAGGTTTTTTTTAATTTCTTCAAGAAATGATTAGTCGATCAACTTGGATTGGTCCATTTGTAAGTTTTTCAATGTCACTCTGAGGTTGCATAGGTAAAAAAAAGAGTAGTTTTGCTGATTCTCTAGCCTTATTTGAGTCCATCACCATCCTTTAGATGAGCATGGATTGACACATTAATGTAGGACTAAGGTCAGCTCCTTGGGGTAAGTAGTTGGAGTTTCACCTTCAATTTGCTTTTGTAGAAATGGATCTCCATGATAGAATCTTTGGGATTACTTCTTGCTATTGGGGAGGGTGCGTTATAGTTCCTTGAGGAAAGGCATCAAGGGCCCACCAAGAAGAGCGGGGAGTATTATCAACTTGTCAATGAAGGGAGGGGGTCATCGACCTCCCATGCTAGGCAAAAGTACCCTCCTCCTCCTTCATCACTCCCACCAAGTTTGCGAAGGAATGAGGAGGACGTACATTGATCTACGAGCTCCTCCTCTCAAGGGTTTGACTTCCCCTTACCCTAGGGGTCAACATGCAGAGGTTCATCATTAGGAACCTTGCCAACAAGAGCTACATGGTGAGGAACAACAACAACAATAGCAAGGAGTCCCCTCCTCCCAAACGTTACATAGTGACATAAGAGGGGAATATCCGACCACCCATAATGGCTCACTGTCCTCAGTGATACTGAACATTTTATCGATTTGACAAACTTCCTATCGCTATGTGTCGGAGATGGGTTCATCATTGAAACATGATGCAAGGGTCTACACCCCCGACTAGTGTATGACCCATGCCAACTGACCATGAGAGATTCCAAGGGAGGCTACCTACTAGAACCGATGCCTCTTGCACCCAAGCTTGACTAAGGGTCTTTATTTGAGAGTCACTAAGGACCTCCTTTCAGATGGACATAAGGAGTTGGTTATGGTAAGCATTCATTTTCTCTCGAATGACTTATCTCTTAGAATTTGGTTTGACTTGAAATTGATGAATGCAACAACATAAGCAATTCATGACCTTCATCCTCAATCGGGCCCGAGATTTGGCAGTTGTTGTTGGTAGTCTCCTCTGATAGGTTGCATCTTTCAAGAAGGAGCAAGATAGCACAATTGTCCAGCAATCTCATGAAAGAAGAGTCATCCTAATTCGGGACCCGGTTTGGGGATAAGAAGCATAAGTACAAAGCTGAGGAGGTGATCTTATGGCAATAAGAAAAAGGCAACGAGGTAAGCTGCCAAGGAAACAAAGGTAGAAGCAACTTGGAGTTCTATTAGGTGCTAGATGCCAAGGGATGTCAAGCACCTTAGTTGAGAGAACTTGACTTTGAAAATAGAAATCGACAACCTCTGACATGCAAATGAAGCTATGGCTCAACAGATGGAGGAAGTCGATGATCGAGAAGTAGATATCGAGGCTTGTGGGGTGAAAAAGTATAAGGCTTATAAGGGCTTTAAGAAGGGATTAGCGAAGCTAGGACACAACTCTTTTACCTTCAACTATGAGCTTACAATCTCCAAGGCCACATACAACCACCTCAGCATTGAGCTCCCCAAAGATCCCATCGATAAGTGTTCCATTAATGGTAAAGTTGTCATAGTCGACTCAAGTGAAGCAAGATGATCATCTATACAAAGGGAGGAGCCATTAAGGCCAACGATGAAGCCGAGGGATGGGTGCCTATGGAAGGGGACTCACTTAGTCTTGAGGAGTTGATGTCAAACACCACCAATGTCCAGGTTGCTAAGGGTATGCCTGCCCAATCCTCAACTATTTAGGAGCTTAAGCTATCGACAAAAGCTTTGACTATCGATTCGATCCCTAAAGACAATGAAGATGTAGAAATTATAGGTGATTGGGAGGGTCAACTTGCCCTGAAAGGAACTTTCCTCCTCGAGAGTTTAAAGTTACCTCGAAGGGGCCCGGCGTGCACCACCCCAATGGAAACAATTGTCTATGCTTACTACTTGTATCGCCTCTAGTTTGTTTGCCCTAAAAAGATTGAATATTCTAGGGTTTTCTACTTGAATAAAGGGAGTTCTTCATACCCAAGTTGGCCAATAGTCATCTCTCCAAATCACAAATCAGTGCTATAGATTATGAACTTTCGATTGAGTTGAAAGATCTCATTTCATTCTTTTGCTTTAATTTCTCTTCTTTATTTTGATTTCTTTCATAAAATCATAGGGGAATCATGCAAAAGTAAATTTCTATATTTCTAAGTCCATCCAAAAACTTTAACATAAAATCAAATATCCCATCATATTCTGTGAAGAAAGTATTATCGTGACTTCCCCATTGAACTCTACTAGAACAGGTAATGATGAAAGGGGACTCAATTCGATTCTTTAAAGTTAGAAGAACAAACAAGGGGATAAGCAATGGAATTAGCTTTAGGCAATAAGTAATAGCTATCACAGTGCTAACATGAATTAATTCAAAATTCAATAAGTATCTAAATAATCAACAAGGGGGTACTAGTGAGTTTTGTAGTAAAGGGAGCAAGAAGAAGTCTTGAGAGTCAATAGTGAGGAAGCATTACAAACGAGTGGTATAGAGTTAGGTTATCGAGTAGTGAAGTAATAACAGTTAGCAATGAGAAGTTATCAAGTAGTGAGGTAATAGCAGTTAGCAATGTGAGGTTACCGAGTAGTGAGATAACAGTATTTAGTAGTCTTGTTTACATTCTTCTTATTGAGTTTCATATATTGTATATTATGCATACTCAATTCAATGGTTAGCAAAGTAATCCAAATAGCATCGGAAGTTGGATGATAGCACTACTTGATAAGAAAGTATTAAGTAATGATAGTAGAAGACATAATATAGAATGGTTTCTGGTTGTGATAGAATCGGTACTTTGGTAAGATCAAAAGATTATTTTGTCCCTTACAATAGCTAGTTAGAAGGATATTTCAGAAATTTTAAAAATAAAATATAAATTCTGAATTAAAATAACAATTTTTCCCTTCTAATAACAAAATAACACTTAGTTAGAATAAAATTTTGGATAAAAAATTACGAAAAATCTATAAATATCCCCTCTTCATTTCGTTCTTCTCCCCCAATTTCTCTATTCTCTAGTGCTCTCCAATTCTATTAGAAATCTCGCTGGTGCTCTCTAATTGCAATTTGACAACTGAAAATTCAATGACACCAACCTCAACAAGCATGCGGAAGAGAGTTTCGAATGCCCAACCATCGAGTCAATAATAGAAAGTCAACATTTCAGAATAGAGGAAGAATAAGATAGAACAACATTTTTGGTTGACCTTGACCTGATTTTTGCCACTCACAATGAGTATATCAATTGCGTATCCGCTCACATTTCACGGTAAAAAAATACGGGAGGTCATATGTGCCACTAACTTTTATATGATTCGGTGGATCCAAGGCTGGAATAAGCAGATGTAAGAAGATTATTTTCTTTGTGTTTCTGCCACATAGTTATTAACAATTTATAGTGCATGAGTAAGTTAAGAATGCTTCGATGATAACATGCATGCTGTAATAATAATAATAGTAGTAGTAGTAGTAGTAGTAATAATAGTAACAATAATAGAGAGATGTATGATAAATCAGCTTCCCTTAATATCACTAATTATCCAATGTCATCAACTTTACCAACGGCAGTTGGGGCCATAACATTGAAAGTGGCTCAGATATTGGGATACCAAAGAAATATCATATGGAGTTCGTTTCAGTAACGAGAGGATTCGAGTCCATATGAACTCAAGCACTCCTGTTGTTGGATTTCACAGTGAGCGCCATCCAAATGTAGTTAATGGTGACGACAAGTTCACCCTTCAGCGGGATCTTATTATTAACTCCATATCCTCTTTCCTAGCATTATGCGGTATGTTAATCGAATAGGCCGAATAATGTATCGATGATTTCAGCATAAGCGCCACCAACACTCGTATCAGTTTCAGGATCAAACGAGTATGGTGGAGTAGGCTCCGTTGCTTCCAAGATTTTATCCATTGGTGTCGCTGCCTTGGATCTTTGCATAGCTGTAATAGGTTTGTAGTACTTCCATGGATCCGGGCAATAATCCTGTTAAAAACACCACCAATTAGCAGCAAACTCAACTTCTTCAGAGTACTACACTCCTGTAAAGAGACCACAAATATAGCAGCAAACTCCAAGTGCTATCTATGCTTGTTAGTAATGAGCCGCAGTCGATGGGTCACTTTCCTTGAGCTTAGAAATCCAAATGTGATATTACCTGGTCGGCATGCATCCTCCTCACGAATGTCCTGAATATCCTGAAGTTTACCATCTTGAGTAGCTCATCGGACAGTCGAAGATATGTCATCGCAAACACCCTTCGTTGTGGCTTTCCACTTCGGTCGATCCCTTGTGGCCTTGAATTCCTCAAAATTTGGTTGTATCCCCTTCTATCATATCTACTGAGTGCATTCTCACACGCCACCTCGATCCCCTCCCTCCATGCTGCACTGAATACCTGGCATACAATCGCAAAACGATGAACCATCCATGCATCCGTGGAGTCCCGCCTCCAAATCCAACTTTAATTACCTGTTGAACCAGCTCCTCAGCCCCACTCATTGCCATCTTTATCTGCTCAGAATTTATCATCTCGGCGCAGGTGAAGTTAAGGATGGCATCATGTCTCGCCAGCATTCTGGCGATTGGCCTGTAGCCGTCGCGATCGTTCAGGTTGTAGTATCCTGCAGTCAGCTCTGCTGCATGGCTGTCGTCCTGGTACCACCAGTGTATGCCAGCTATCTGCGACGGAAGTCATGACAATGCACAAAACAAGTCTGGCTAATGGTGTGAAGACGATGTGCGAGTACATGCACTTGCCTTGGCGACGATCTTGACTTTGCAACCTAGGAAGGCCTCGTTAGCCGCATCCAGGATCTGGTCTCCATGTATTATCAACTTGTTGGAGTACCAAGTTAGGAAGAATTTCCCCGAGTTCATCAGATATGTCCCTTTTGCTGCGAAGAACTTGGTTGACTTTGGACTGGAGTTGTATTCACCTGCATCATCCGGTAAGTCCCACTCAGGATGTCCTGCCACCGTTGCAGCCTCTTTGAACTCTCTCTTCATATATTTATCGTAGCACTGCAAAAGATGGAGTGTTATTAGCCATGCACAACAAGCTAAAAGAGAAAAAGAGAAGATTAGCCAAAGCAAAACAATCTCACCTGAAACTCCCCGATGCCGGGGAAAACCCAACCCTGTGCCTCAGGATACGAGGGGTACCTCAATTCTCCAGAAGGGCCAAGACCCACCTCTACGTCGGTAATGACGCCGGCATCCAGAAAATCTGCCATGTTCTCTCTGAAGCTCTTCATGAAGTCTCGGTAAACCTGCACACAAATAACATATATTTTCTGGCTTTCAGAATTTACAGCCTCTCAGATGGTTCCATTTTCATTTCTCTTTGCTGAAATTTGTGTAATGGATATGAAGATTTATATCAACAACATCCTCGCTACAGTCAGGAGTCATTTTGCTCGGTTAGACATGACAGAAGTTCGATGACAAAACAGTGCAAAGCACGACCCACTAAGGTTATAATATCAGAAAGAATGTGAGGTTGCAAGTCACACCTCCACGGCAGTGCGTTCTTGGAATATGGGTTGGTTATCTACTCCGATGGTGAGGTACTCGTGATTCCTGGTGCCACGCCTGTTGGTGTAATAGATATCCGGGTTTGACTTGCCCACCTCAAGAATCCATGGCGGCATCGGGATATTCACGGTGCCCTCCACACAAATATGGAATGACATGATGGCCTGCAACTTGAGCCCTTCTTCCTGAACCATCCGGAACAAATCCTTGTAGGTACTCCAGTCACAGAGCTTGGGACCCTTTGCCTTCCACGATGCCCCACCAAACATCTATCATTAAGAGAAAGAGTCCTCCTCTTTCTCTTTATCTCGTAATATCTAAGAAGATATGTGAAGCTTACAAAGGTTATCTTCTAAACCTGTAAAAAGAAGAAAGTATTGTAAAAAAGTGGTTGACCTTTGCCTATTGAAAGAAGACCATTAGTGGACACCGATGATCTTGACGGAGGAGGAATCGGAAGTAGATGTAGGTCACAACGACCGAACCACTCTAAATTCTGATGTATTCTTTCCTTACTGCTTATTCTCTTTACTTCATTTTACTTCATTGCAAACTATTCAATCCCCTCTTCTCTACTCACTTGCAAACTTATTCAAGTCAAACTAACGATTTTTGTCGAACTTATAATTTAATCGAATAAAGTTTTTCAAAATCATTGAAATTTATCATTTGTATCTATTGTACTAATTCACCCCCTCCCCCACCCTCCACCCCCTCTTAGTGTCTTTCTTGATCCTAAAATAGATAATAATAAAATAAGTTAAAGTTTAAAAAAAATCTGATTTTATAAATCTTCACGGTAAAATGCTACTTTTATAGCAAGGAAGGTCATGTGAAAAAGAATTATAAGGTTTAAAAGGAAAATGTATAAGTTTGACTTTGTATGTTTCTAATCAAATATTATATAAATCTTTTTCTAATACTTGATGGATTAATTCTGATACTTCAATATATATTATCAATAATAGAGATTCATTTTAATATGAAAACTAAAAGAGAATGAAATATTCATCATTACAAGGAATTATCTTAAAGCAAAGTAATAGTAGTTAATACTTATCACCTATGCCTAGAGATGATTCTAAAAATTTAGATTTTTTTAATCTAGAATTGTCAGGATATTATTTCTCTCTTGATGGTCGTAAACTTAATATGATTCAATAAAAGTTCATCATTGAATTTTGTATGATGGTCTATATAGAATTAATGTGAATCTTGAGTTTATAACAATCCTATAATCCAATATTGAGATAAAATATAGTTTCATAAACTCATTGAGATTATATATGCTTATATATGTGGGTCATTTCATGTTTTTATTTTAGTAAATATAGACATTTTATCACTTTTATAGATAACCTATTGAGATATGATTATATATATCTAATTTATATAAGGTCTCAAGTTGTTAATACCTCTAAGTGTACATAAATGAAGCTGAGAGATAATTAGATAGAAAAGTCAAATTATCATATCTAACAAGGGTGATAAATTTTGTAGTAGTTATGATGAACCTAATCGTAATTATAGTTCTTTTGCTATATTCCTAAAAAAAGTATAGTATTTATGTTCAATATGATTTACTAGATATGCCAAAGTAGAATTAGATGGTTGAAATGTAAAATCATACTCTTATAGATATAGTTAGTTGCATGATAGATTATTATTCTATACCCAAATTAATATAATGAGAAGCTTTAAGGATGATTATGTATATTTTGAATAAGTTAATTCTATCAACTTTTTTTGAGTTATAAACTGATATGAAACATAACTTAAGATATTTACATATTTAGGATTGTCCTCTAGAGTCTTCAATTCACATAAAAAGAAATTAAATTCAATAACTATTTTTAAATATTTAATTATTTATCCAGAAAAATTCAAAGGTGTACATATTTTATTGTCATAATTATAGTACGAAGATAATTGAATTTGATAATGTAAAATTTCGAAAACATAGCGAATCAACAAAAGTGAAAATCTCAAACTTTAGTCTTAATATTGAGGAGATAGATCCTCCTTTATCATTCAAATGATTATTGTTACTCAAATCATTAAATGATTTGATAAAGATGAATAATAAAATAACATTAATAAACTCCCATATAATATTGATATCATTCCTAATGATCTTGTAGAATAATTATAATCGATAGTTTTGAGAATATCTCAAAGGAAAAGAAATCCTATTATTCTAATTATTACATGGTATATCTAAAAGAATTAGATTATGTTATAGAAATCAAAATGATCCCTCATTGTTTTCACAAAAGATAGTGATTTTGAAAAGTGATATCATGTAATAAAAAAATAGTTAAAATTAATAACCAAAATAGTATTTAAGAACTCGATGAATTATACAATGACTATGAAAGTATCTGTTACATAAACATAACTCAAAGGATAATGTCGAATGATACAATGGTCAAACTTATGTCAACGGTTTAACTCATAAAGAATGTATTGATCAAAACAAGATATTTTCTCTATTTTTTTAAATAAACTCATTAAGAATCGATATGACATTAGTGACTTATGGTTTTGGGTTACATTATATGGATGTGAAAATAAGTTTTCTGTTGGGAGATCTAGATTTATATTGGTTAACCTAAATGATCCATAGAGAAAATGGAAGAAATATGAAATTTTGGTGTGCAAATTTAAGAAATCCATTTATGACCTTAAACAAGCTTCTGAGCAAATGATATATAAAATTTCTTAATATCATTAGCTCCTTTAGATTTAAAAAAAATATTATTTATAAGTATTTATATCAAAATATTAATGGGAGTAAGTTTATTATATTGGTTTTATATATGGATAATATTTTGTTTCCTAATAGTGATCTTGGTTTATTATACTGAATAAAAAAAATTTTCACCATAAATTTTAAGATGATTGATTTAAATGAGATATCGCAAGGATTATTAGGACTATCTCAAAAAGAATATATTGTTTGAGTATTGAAGAGATTTAGTATATAGCTTTATTCAACAAATGATAAAAATAAAGTTTTAATTAAAATAATTATTTTTAAAATGACTTAATAAAAAATTAAATAAAAAAATATTCTTTATTTATACGATAGTTGAATGTCTATTATATGCTCAAGCCTATGTCAAGTCAAATATCAGTTTTGCAATTGAAATACTAGATAGATACTAGAGTTACCTATGAATGAAAATACTAAATGACTGCAAAATAAATAATGAGATATTTAGAAAGGATGAAGGATTTTCTGCTCACATATATAAAATTAGATCAGCTTAAAATGATGATATTTTTTATATGTTGATTTTATAAATTGTCTTGATAATAGGAAGTCCACTTTATAGTTTATATCTATATCCATTAGAGTGGTAATTTATAGAAAAGAATATAAAAGAATATATTATTATATTATTAATGATAGAAGTTGATTTTATGGTATGTTTTGAGGCTAGTAATTAAGTTTTATAATTATAAAATTTTATCTCAGGACTTGATATGGTTAAACTCAATTGCATGTCACTGAAGATACTTTGTGACATATCACAATAGCTTTCTTCTTTGAAAATGGTAAGTATTATTACAGCTCTATGCATTACGGTATAAAGTACTTGATGGTTAAAGAAAATAATCTAAAAATAATTAACATCAATTAAATAATTTGAGTTCCACTATATTAATTGTTGATCTATTCAATTAGGACTTATAGTCTAAAATGTTTAAAAGAACATGTTCTTACAATTGGGTTTATGAGAAACTCATAAAAGATATAGTGATACATGTTTGAGTGGACATTATAATCAATATTCTTGCTTGCATACCTAAAAATTATTTATTTATATTATCCTATTCACATATTATGGCTGAATGTGATAATAGGATTATCTTGACAAAACAAATTACAATGATTATTTTGTACTATATTAGGAAAGACTAATAATGTTAATGAACATAGAAGGAAGTATGATATTGATTACATACAACCATTATTACTCATATTACTAGTTTAACTTAATGTAGTATTATTATATTTATTAGACTTATTAACCTATTTCTTTTAAATTTGCATAGGTATAAATGATTTTTTAAAATTTAGAATCCAATTGGACAAAATTATTTTTAAATAAATTTTATTTTATTTATTTTTAATTTTAAACCCTTTTGTATCTTACTCGGACCAAAAGAGAGAATATTATATTATATGTCCCTATCTAATTAGATAAGATATATTATAGATATAATTAGATTTTGATGATGATTATTGATCAATAGAAAGGAAGTCCAATTATGATAGGATTCTTTATAAGATGATCTTGGGGGGACTCTTCTAATTACTTATTGTAAACTCTTTGCTCTCATTTATAAATAAATAGGATCTCCTAAGGATTCAACACAACATAAATACACTATAATTGAATATGCTAATATGCAGAGAGTATTTAGATGTATTGATAAATGACATAATTGAAAGATTACAAATCTTCTTTCTTCTCCCCCCTAATAATGTGAGGGATAGAAAGAGAGGAGAAACGAGACTAGTTCTCATTACTATCACTACATATCTCGGATCCGATGATGATACGCTAGTATATAAGATAAATTTTAAAAAAAATCTAAAAATACGTATCGTAATATTTAGATATATTATTATTTAATTTTAAATTTTGATATTAATTGTTTTATAAAATAATAATATATTATGAATTTTGTGTTTATTATAGTAACAGCATGTATAGATAAACTAGATAACGGAAACATAATATCTCAATATCATGCTGTCTTTTATCTGCAGTAACAGCATGTATAGATGTCAGTATCATGCTGTCTTCTGTCCACAGAACAGTGGACCAAACTAGTCACGGGAACATAGTATTATGCCAACTAGGTAACCGGAACAAAATATGTCAATGTCATCTTGTCCTTTCGCACATGCGAAGCGTCAGTAATGCCATTTTGGATCAATGGTTCTCCGGCATAACTGGACGTAGGCTGAGCAAAATAGCAGAGAGGGTGGGGGGAACACGTCAGTCTTCGCCAGTGCGACGGCTCTTAACCTCGTCCGTATCTGTAGTAACAGAAAAATACATAAAAAGGGGCAGTTGTTAGATAATGGCATCTATTATTATTATTATTATTATTATTATTATTATTATTATTATTATTATTATTATTATTATTATTATTATTATTATTATAAAAGAAACGTTCACGATCATAAATAGCAGCCATTGTCGTTGCCATAACCTGGGCAATATCCATCTGTTCATCTGACAGCGGCACCAGAGATCACAACTCTCTCCTGACCACTTTTTCCTTCAAGAAAAAGAAAGAATACTAGCGATGCTCAGCTCTTGTTCCAATCTTTTGCAGTCACCTGTCAGCATAGGCTTCATCATGAATCCGCCGCGTCTTCCGCTGTCGTCGGTTAGAAATAACACTTTGGTTAGCGAGCAATGATGCAGTTGTTGCTGGTGGCGCTCATTAATCCTTGCATCTTCCACATGCAGAAACCCTGCAGGATCATGTGCTTGCGAGAAGAAGGCGCACGGAGTCCGCGGAACACACTCGAGGGCTCACGTCGGTCGGCCGATTACCACCCCAGCATATGGGATCACCATCTCATCCAATCCATTGAAAGCTCCTACTCCGTAATCGTCAAGCACATGTTTTCTTTTTGTATCGCTATCTCTGCCTGGTTCACGCCTTCGTTGCTCGCTTGATGTTTCTGTAGGACGAAAGGTTCACTGCGGACCTGGACGAACTGAAGCTGGAGGCCAAGTACTTGCTGGAATCATACAAGGAACCCTCGGCTCAGCTTCATCTCATTGGCTCGATGCAACGCCTCGGTGTGGCGTACCACTTGGGCGAGGAGATCAACGAGTCCTTGGGGAAAATCTACACGAATGGCTTGTGGCCCAACCACGACGTGCATCAGACTGCTCTTGGCTTCCGCCTCCTTAGAGAACATGGACACAGTGTGCCCTCTGGTATCATTTTTCAAAATCTTCATTTTTTTTTATTTCTAAATATTAGAAAATATTCATTTGAGAAGAGATTAAGAAGGAAACTGAATAATAAATATCGAATGAGTCGAATAATATATATATTCAAGTCTAATCCATAATTTATTAGTTTAATCTTTTTTAAATTAAATTAGTGTTCATTCAATGTATGTTAATCATTACTAGTTTGACTCACTCATCATTGTAAGATTTCTAACATAATATCAGAGCTAATATTCTCTAAAATAGAAGAGAGAGAAAAAAAAAGGATTAATTTGACTATATATATATTAATCCTAAATTTTTAACATCAAGCCATCTGACTTCAATTTTTGATGAATCAGTTACTAAATTTAATAGTGGCGCTGCATGATTGAATATATATATATATATAGAGAGAGAGAGAGAGAGAGAGAGAGAGACAGAGAGAGAGAGAAACATCAGGACCAAACCTTAAAATGAACGCAGAGCAGCTACTTAAAGATGCATGGAGGTCAATCGTAGTGTTATGAGCTAACCTCTGCTTTGGATCTCGCGGTTGCAGACGTGTTCGAGAAGTACAGAGATGAGAAAGGATTTAAGAAATGCCTAGCCCGTGACGTCAGAGGGCTGCTTAGCTTATATGAAGCATCCCACTTCGCCATCGACGGAGAGGAAATTTTAGACGAAGCCAATAAATTCAGTGCTATGCATCTGAAGTTATTGGAAAAGCAAGTTGACCCGCACGTCGCAGAGCAAGTGAGACATTCCCTAGAAATTCCTTTGCGTTGGAGGATGCCAAGGCTGGAGACAAAGTACTTCATCGACGTCTACGACCGGCAAGAGTGTAGAAACCCGGTCCTCCTGAAGCTGGCTAAGTTAGATTTCAACATTGTGCAATCGATACATCGAGAGGAGATGAGGGAGCTCTCCAAGTAAGATCGGATGCATATCTTGTAACTACACGAAAGCCTACGTTTCTCATATTTCAGATGTGAAGATAACGACAACCTCGAGTAATATGTCTGTCCATGGAATTTGTTTGCGGTATATCCTGAAGTTTTTATTTCTGTTAGGTGGTGGAATGAACTGGGTCTGGCGCAGAAGCTCAAGTTCTCCAGAGACAGATTACTCGAAAATTATCTGTGGGCTGTCGGGATCGCCCACGAGCCCCAGTTCTCCAAGTGTAGAGTGGGTCTCACCAAGCTGATCTGCATTCTCACAGTCATCGATGACGTATATGATGTCTATGATTTGCCTGAAGAAGTCAAGCTCTTCACGGCAGCTGTCAAAGCGTAAGAACTCAAATTTCTCATCATGCCTGCGTTAAGAGCTTCCGATGCATGTTTTCACGCAAATAACACCAATGATAACCTTTCACTTTTTTCCTTCTCAGTTGGGATCTCGAGGCTATGGATACCCTTCCGGATTACTTGAAGTGCTGTTACTTGGCCTTGCACAACTTTGTCAATGAGACTGCTGCTGATATTGAGAAGGATCATGGGTGGGATGCAACGGCCTTGTTTAGGAAAGAGGTGGTACTGAAACCTAAAGCTTCCAAATCTTTTTAATCTTCTCTTCTGATGCCTAACGATGAAGTGATCTTTTTGCATGCAGTGGGAGAGTCTCTGTGAAGCATACTTAACCGAGGCAGAATGGTTTCACAAAGGCTACAAACCTACACTTGAGGAGTACCTTGAGAATTCGTGGATGTCAGTTGGTGGTCCGATAGCAATGTCTCATGCATATTGTCTCTCAGGAAACACTTTAAGCGACAACTCTACTAGTTTGCTGCAACAAGGAGGTTTCCAACTTATATATTGGTCCTCACTCATTGTTCGCCTCACCAACGACTTGGGTACTTCAAAGGTATAAACAATCATGCTTCTGTGGAGGGTTGCAAAGACCTTACGTATTCTCAATCGTAAGTGCATATATGTATGTAGGCTGAGATGGAGAGAGGGGACACGCCCAAATCAGTCCAGTGCAGCATGAATGAATCGGGTGAGACCGAGCGGGCTGCGATCGAACGCATAAGGGACATGCTGAGCCACTCATGGAAGAAGTTGAGCGAGGAGTGCTGGAGAACTCAACTCTCTCGTGGATTTGCTGATATGGTCCTGAACATGGCTAGAACATCGCAGTGCATATTCCAACATGGAGATGGTATCGGCACTTCTAATGGCGTGACCAAGAACAAAATAACTTCACTCTTTGTTGAACATTATTCTGTTTGATCCGGAAGCATGTGTCAGTATCGTCACATGCGTGACCAAGAACAAATAAGGCTGTCAGTTCATGCATGGTTAAGTTCACTCTTTTTTGTTATCTTTTGCTCATGGCGAGATCACGAACAAAATAATCCCCCCTCTTTTTTGAAGTATGCTAGAGCAAATTATGATTGTCCGATTTTAAAAAATAAAATCGAATCTAATTTTTCCTCAAGCTGATCTCAAGCGAAATCTTCCTCGTGTTGGATGTTCGAACCCTGCAAATTGCGTCGAGGGCACTTCTGATCTAGTCTGACAAGTTTGACTAAGAGAACAAGTGTCCTTAAATATACCTCGGGGCTTTTTTTATAGTAGCCATTTAGAATCATTATGCTGCCCATTACACACTTTGTGTAGTAATGGGAGTGTGGAGTTCAGTCGTAACTATTAGTATCCTACGTTGAACCCAAAATTACATGGTTGTATCAAAGTGA
Source organism: Musa acuminata AAA Group (assembly GCF_036884655.1). Lineage (NCBI taxonomy): Eukaryota > Viridiplantae > Streptophyta > Magnoliopsida > Zingiberales > Musaceae > Musa > Musa acuminata. The sequence goes on from NC_088354.1 coordinate 31,205,130, forward strand.
CACTCAACGGGTGTATTTAGCTTGCCTCATTAATTGATTGACTATTTTAAGCCTAAGTGGTAGCAAGTCATTGGCCGAGTACCAACCATGATAGGTGGGCTAGTTGGCTACGTAGAGCTAATGTCTCCTCTATATGGAAGAAGGGTGTCGGCTGGTGAGGTTGGTTGGTCGGCCATGTGTTCTTGACATGTTGATCGAGTGGAGCCAATGCATTGGCGTGTGGAGTTGATGTCAATCACATCACTTTTACCGTACCACATAATAGGCTGATACGACGGGGCATGGTGGTGAGTGAGGCACAATGGGTCGACATAGCTGGGCTTAATGGTGAATTATGGAGAATAAGGAGGCGCAACAAGCTAATACGACTAGGCACGATAGTGAATGGCAGAGAATGAGGAAACATAAGAGGCTAATACAACTAAGAACGAGCATGGTGAATGAATGATAGAGAATGAGGAGGCACCACAAGCCAATGCGGTTGTGCATGATGGTGAACAAGGCACAAAGGGTTGAAACAGTGAGGCATGGTGGTGGGAAAGGCACAATGGGTCAACATGATCAGGCACGGGGTGAACAAGGCACAAAGGGTTGACACGGTTGGGTGCGATGGTGAATGGCGGAGAACAAGGGGGCGCAACAAGCCAACATGGCCAGGCATGATGGTGAATAAGGCACAAAGGACCGACACAGTTTTGCATAGTGGTGAGCAAAGTGAAATAGGCTAACACGACCAGATGCGGTGGTGAACAAAGTACAAATGACCAACATGGCTCAACATAGGCATGTGCCATGCAACATTCCTTTGCTGCGCAAGATAATCTTTGCAGATTTGATATGATTTGACAATCAAACATGCACAATACCAACTTACCACGAGGTTGACATGGCACAATTATTAAGCGTCATGTGTTTCTCGTGTGTATCAAGGCGGAATAGGTGTAAGCATTCCAAGGATCCGAATGACCATCGCTTTGTGTAAATTACAATGTTGAATCATAGATTTTGATTATGAAACTAGTTAATGAGTTTATTGGACTAAATATATGTTTGATATATTTTTTAGATAAATGATGTAGGAAATAATTTGATTATAGACTTCGATCACTGAATGGCCAACTATCGAGTAGGAGAGTCAAATATTCCGTTGAAAAATTATCATGCCAAAAATTAGACGTCAAGCCGAAGGATTGGTCGATGTGCTAAAGATTAGACTTTGTACTATAGGTTTGGGCATCGTGTTAGAAGATTCAGATATTCCTTCAAAAGATTGAATCTTATAGGAAAGTCAACATGCCGGTGGAATGAGCGATATACCAAAGGAAAGGATGATGTGTTGGAAGTTCGAACAAAGTACCAAAAGATCAAATGACATATTGGAAGAGCATACAATATGTCGAAAGCTTCATAAATATGTCAGATATATGGTTGATTTGTTAAAGTTTTGGTCGAGGTTATTTTGGGTCAATTTGTGTTAATATTGAGCCAAAACCATGATACTTTGTCAAAAAAACTCATTGGGCTTGAACTAGGGTTAAATTAAGCCTATTAAAAGGCTCAATCGGTAACCTAAACTAAGCTTAAGTGATGGTACCACTGGGCCCAAGCCGTAGTACCACTTAAGCGAGCCAAAAAGCACCATTTATTTTTTTTCGGTGTTTGATGGTACCAATTAAACCTACGGTCTCGTTGCGATGCAATAGTACTGCTAGTACTCTAAAATTTCACATACTTAAATTTTTGGCTCGATTCTTGAAGCCTTTTAGAGCTTATAAATATCTCATTCAGGCTTGATTAATGGAGCATCTATTCATGAGCAAAAAAGTATTATAAACTCTCATTTTGTGTATTGTTTCAGTCTCCATCTCCTCTTGAATTTAGTTACAATTCTAAGTCATAGGAGGTAAAAAATCTTTTATAAAGAAGATCGATAGTAAAAGATGGTGATCTCAAGGGAAGAGTACTTGGGAGTAAATATAAGTCAAGAAGACCAAACCATTATAAATCAGTTTGTCTCTCTTTACTTGTACTTTACTCGTGATATAGTTTTATTCTCTTTATATGCAACTTTCACTTGATCAATCGAGTTTTAAAATCGATTAAAAATATTATTACACTCATCCGTCCCTCCTCTTAGTATCAATAGGATCCTAACATGCTACACATCCCTTATTGCACCAAATGAAGCCATGTGCCCCACTTCCTTTGAGACATTCGGGAGCCAAACAAGTGGACGAGTAGTGAAACCACTGCCATCATCCCCTATAAATAGGAGCCTTTGGCCATTGTTGTTCTTCACCTCTATATATAGCTCGAATATCCTTAGACAACAAACTCGACACTTCTTTTCCAATATACAAAGGTATGAGATATCATCCTCCTCTTTCCTTTCCAATGCCTCAAACTAAGATAGATCACCAATTTATCACCACCGTTGGTGTTAATCATGGAAAACTTATCCTTGGAGGGAGCTAAGTCAATCGCGCCAATGGAGGTTGTCCCCTCGAAGGTGAATCCATCGTGTGGTGTGGCTCCACCCCTGATAAAGATCAGACTTGGTAGTATCGACCCCCGACCTAGAGATTCTCTAGGGGGTACTATATATATCGACCGAATTTAAGTTTGTGCATACTCAATCGAATAACCAACTTTATGTGTTGCATCACATGTTTTGCATGAACAATGATGCACTAGAGGTAGGGATTCACTTTCCCCTCTACCCCTTTTTTGTTGAGGCATTCAACTTTTGAAAGTTCTTACCCATGTAGATGGCATTGAATTCATGGTAATTTCTTGTGGCATTCATTGAGGAATATGGAAGGCTCTATATTACCCTAACATTAACCCTCCTGTCAACCTACTATAACTTATGTTTCAGGTGATCAACCTATTTCCTTTCTATTTGGCCTAGTTGTAGGTTTGTGGGTGCTCTAACCCCTTGTAAGATTTGGAAGAAGAGGTTTTTTTTTAATTTCTTCAAGAAATGATTAGTCGATCAGCTTGGATTGGTCCATTTGTAAGTTTTTCAATGTCACTCTGAGGTTGCATAGGTAAAAAAAAGAGTAGTTTTGCTGACTCTCTAGCCTTATTTGAGTCCACCACCATCCTTTAGATGAGCATGGATTGACACATTAATGTAGGATTAAGGTCAGCTCCTTGGGGTAAGTAGTTGGAGTTTCACCTTCAATTTGCTTTTGTAGAAATGGATCTCCATGATAGAATCTTTGGGATTACTTCTTACTATTGGGGAGGGTGCGTTAAAGCTATAGTTCCTTGAGGAAAGGCATCAAGGGCTCACCAAGAAGAGCGGGGAGTATTATCAACTTGTCAATGAAGGGAGGGGGTCATCGACCTCCCATGCTAGGCAAAAGTACCCTCCTCCTCCTTCATCACTCCCACCAAGTTTGCGAAGGAATGAGGAGGACGTACATTGATCTAGGAGCTCCTCCTCTCAAGGGTTTGACTTCCCCTTACCCTAGGGGTCAATATGCAGAGGTTCATCATTAGGAACCTTGCCAACAAGAGCTACATGGTGAGGAACAGCAACAACAATAGCAAGGAGTCCCCTCCTCCCAAACGTTACATAGTGACATAAGAGGGGAATATCTGACCACCCATAATGGCTCACTGTCCTCAGTGATACTTAACTTTTTATCGATTTGACAAACTTCCTATCGCTATGTGTCGGAGATGGGTTAATCATTGAAACATGATGCAAGGGTCTACACCCCCGACTAGTATATGACCCATGCCAACTGACCATGAGAGATTCCAAGGGAGGCTACCTACTAGAATCGATGCCTCTTGCACCCAAGCTTGACTAAGGGTCTTTATTTGAGAGTCACTAAGGACCTCCTTTCATATGGACATAAGGAGTTGGTTATGGTAAGCATTCATTTTCTCTCGAATGACTTATCTCTTAGAATTTGGTTTGACTTGAAATTGATGAATGCAACAACATAAGCAATTCATGACCTTCATCCTCAATCAGGCCCGAGATTTGGCAGTTGTTGTTGGTAGTCTCCTCTGATAGGTTGCATCTTTCAAGAAGGAGCAAGATAGCACAATTGTCCAGCAATCTCATGGAAGAAGAGTCATCCTAATTCGGGACCCGGTTTGGGGATAAGAAGCATAAGTACAAAGCTGAGGAGGTGATCTTGTGGCAATAAGAAAAAGGCAACGAGGTAAGCTGCCAAGGAAACAAAGGTAGAAGCAACTTGGAGTTCTATTAGGTGCTAGATGCCAAGGGATGTCAAGCACCTTAGTTGAGAGAACTTGACTTTGAAAATAGAAATCGACAACCTCTGACATGCAAATGAAGCTATGGCTCAACAGATGGAGGAAGTCGATAATCGAGAAGTAGATGTTGAGGCTTGTGGGGTGGAAAAGTATAAGGCTTCTAAGGGCTTTAAGAAGGGATTAGCAAAGCTAGGACACAACTCTTTTACCTTCAACTATAAGCTTGTAATCTCCAAGGCCACATATGACCACCTTAGCATTGAGCTCCCCAAAGATCCCATCGATAAGTGTTCCACTAATAGTAAAGTTGTTATAGTCGACTCAAGTGACATTGATGACTGAAGCAAGATGATCATCTATACAAAGGGAGGAGCCATTAAGGCCAATGATGAAACTGAGGGAGGGGTGCCTACGAAAGGGGACTCACTTAGTCTTGAGGAGTTGATGTCAAACACTACCAATGTCCAGGTTGCTAAGAGTATGCCTGCCCAATCCTCAACTATTTAGGAGCCTAAGCTACCGACAAAAGCTTCGACTATCAATTTGACCCCTAAAGACAATGAAGATGTAGAAATAATAGGTGGTTAGGAGGGTCAACTTGCCTTGAAAGGAACTTTCCTCCTCGAGAGTTTAGAGTTACCCCGAAGGGGCCCGGCGTGCACCACCCCAATGGAAACAATTATCTATGCTTGCTACTTGTATCATCTCTAGTTTGTTTGCCCTAAAAAGATTGAATATTCTAGGGTTTTCTGCTTGAATAAAGGGAGTTCTTCGGACCTAAGTTGGCCAATAGTCATCTCTCAAAAGCACAAATCAGTGCTATAGACTATGAACTTTCGATTGAGTTGAAAGATCTTTCCTTTCATTCTTTTGCTTTAATTTCTCTTTTTTATTTTGATTTCTTTCATAAAATCATAGGGGAATCACATAAAAGTAAATTTCTATCTTTCTAAGTCCATCCAAAAACTTTAACATAGAATCAAATATCCCACCATATTCTGTGAAGAAAGTATTATCGTGACTTCCCCGTTGAACTCTACTAGAACAGGTAATGACAAAAGGGGCTTCAATTCAATTCTTTAAAGTTAGAAGAACAAACAAGGGGACAAGCAATGAAATTAGCTTTAGGCAATAAGTAGTAGCTATCATAGTGCTAACATGAATTAATTTAAAATTCAATAAGTATCTGAATAATCAAGGAAGGAAGGATGTACTAGTGAGTTTTATAGTAAAGGAAGCAAGAAGCAAGTCTCGAGAGTCAATAGTGAGGAAGCAAAACAAACGAGTGGTATAGAGTTAGGTTATCGAGTAGTGAAGTAATAACAGTTAGCAATGAGAAGTTATCAAGTAGTGAGGTAATAACAGTTAGCAATGTGAGGTTACCGAGTAGTGGGGTAATAGTATTTAGTAGTCTTGTTTACATTCTTCTTAGTGAGTTTCATATATTGTATACCATGCACACTCAATTCAATGGTTAGCAAAGTAATCCAAATAGCATCGGAAGTTGGACAATAACACTACTTGATAAGAAAGTATTAAGTAATAATAGTAGAAAACATAATGTAGAATAGTTTCTACATTATCTGTGTTGTGATAGAATCGGTGCTTTGGTAAGATCAAAAGATTATTTTGTCCCTTACAATAGCTAGCTAGAAGGATATTTCAGAAATTTTAAAAATGAAATATAAATTCTGAATTAAAATAACAATTTTGCCCTTCTAATAACAAAATAACACTTAGTTAGAATAACATTTTGGATAAAAAAATTACGAAAAATCTATAAATATCCCCTCTTCATTTCGTTCTTCTCCCCCAATTTCTCTATTCTCTAGTGCTCTCCAATTCTATTAGAAATCTCGCTGGTGCTCTCTAATTGCAATTTGACAACTGAAAATTCAATGACACCAACCTCAACAAGCATGCGGAAGAGAGTTTCGAATGCCCAACCATCGAGTCAATAATAGAAAGTCAACATTTCAGAATAGAGGAAGAATAAGATAGAACAACATTTTTGGTTGACCTTGACCTGATTTTTGCCACTCACAATGAGTATATCAATTGCGTATCCGCTCACATTTCACGGTAAAAAAATACGGGAGGTCATATGTGCCACTAACTTTTATATGATTCGGTGGATCCAAGGCTGGAATAAGCAGATGTAAGAAGATTATTTTCTTTGTGTTTCTGCCACATAGTTATTAACAATTTATAGTGCATGAGTAAGTTAAGAATGCTTCGATGATAACATGCATGCTGTAATAATAATAGTAGTAGTAGTAGTAGTAGTAGTAATAATAGTAACAATAATAGAGAGATGTATGATAAATCAGCTTCCCTTAATATCACTAATTATCCAATGTCATCAACTTTACCAACGGCAGTTGGGGCCATAACATTGAAAGTGGCTCAGATATTGGGATACCAAAGAAATATCATATGGAGTTCGTTTCAGTAACGAGAGGATTCGAGTCCATATGAACTCAAGCACTCCTGTTGTTGGATTTCACAGTGAGCGCCATCCAAATGTAGTTAATGGTGACGACAAGTTCACCCTTCAGCGGGATCTTATTATTAACTCCATATCCTCTTTCCTAGCATTATGCGGTATGTTAATCGAATAGGCCGAATAATGTATCGATGATTTCAGCATAAGCGCCACCAACACTCGTATCAGTTTCAGGATCAAACGAGTATGGTGGAGTAGGCTCCGTTGCTTCCAAGATTTTATCCATTGGTGTCGCTGCCTTGGATCTTTGCATAGCTGTAATAGGTTTGTAGTACTTCCATGGATCCGGGCAATAATCCTGTTAAAAACACCACTAATTAGCAGCAAACTCAACTTCTTCAGAGTACTACACTCCTGTAAAGAGACCACAAATTTAGCAGCAAACTCCAAGTGCTATCTATGCTTGTTAGTAATGAGCCGCAGTCGATGGGTCACTTTCCTTGAGCTTAGAAATCCAAATGTGATATTACCTGGTCGGCATGCATCCTCCTCACGAATGTCCTGAATATCCTGAAGTTTACCATCTTGAGTAGCTCATCGGACAGTCGAAGATATGTCATCGCAAACACCCTTCGTTGTGGCTTTCCACTTCGGTCGATCCCTTGTGGCCTTGAATTCCTCAAAATTTGGTTGTATCCCCTTCTATCATATCTACTGAGTGCATTCTCACACGCCACCTCGATCCCCTCCCTCCATGCTGCACTGAATACCTGGCATACAATCGCAAAACGATGAACCATCCATGCATCCGTGGAGTCCCGCCTCCAAATCCAACTTTAATTACCTGTTGAACCAGCTCCTCAGCCCCACTCATTGCCATCTTTATCTGCTCAGAATTTATCATCTCGGCGCAGGTGAAGTTAAGGATGGCATCATGTCTCGCCAGCATTCTGGCGATTGGCCTGTAGCCGTCGCGATCGTTCAGGTTGTAGTATCCTGCAGTTAGCTCTGCTGCATGGCTGTCGTCCTGGTACCACCAGTGTATGCCAGCTATCTGCGACGGAAGTCATGACAATGCACAAAACAAGTCTGGCTAATGGTGTGAAGACGATGTGCGAGTACATGCACTTGCCTTGGCGACGATCTTGACTTTGCAACCTAGGAAGGCCTCGTTAGCCGCATCCAGGATCTGGTCTCCATGCATTATCAACTTGTTGGAGTACCAAGTTAGGAAGAATTTCCCCGAGTTCATCAGATATGTCCCTTTTGCTGCGAAGAACTTGGTTGACTTTGGACTGGAGTTGTATTCACCTGCATCATCCGGTAAGTCCCACTCAGGATGTCCTGCCACCGTTGCAGCCTCTTTGAACTCTCTCTTCATATATTTATCGTAGCACTGCAAAAGATGGAGTGTTATTAGCCATGCACAACAAGCTAAAAGAGAAAAAGAGAAGATTAGCCAAAGCAAAACAATCTCACCTGAAACTCCCCGATGCCGGGGAAAACCCAACCCTGTGCCTCAGGATACGAGGGGTACCTCAATTCTCCAGAAGGGCCAAGACCCACCTCTACGTCGGTAATGACGCCGGCATCCAGAAAATCTAACATGTTCTCTCTGAAGCTCTTCATGAAGTCTCGGTAAACCTGCACACAAATAACATATATTTTCTGGCTTTCAGAATTTACAGCCTCTCAGATGGTTCCATTTTCATTTCTCTTTGCTGAAATTTGTGTAATGGATATGAAGATTTATATCAACAACATCCTCGCTACAGTCAGGAGTCATTTTGCTCGGTTAGACATGACAGAAGTTCGATGACAAAACAGTGCAAAGAACGACCCACTAAGGTTATAATATCAGAAAGAATGTGAGGTTGCAAGTCACACCTCCACGGCAGTGCGTTCTTGGAATATGGGTTGGTTATCTACTCCGATGGTGAGGTACTCCTGATTCCTGGTGCCACGCCTGTTGGTGTAATAGATATCCGGGTTTGACTTGCCCACCTCAAGAATCCATGGCGGCATCGGGATGTTCACGGTGCCCTCCACACAATTATGGAATGACATGATGGCCTGCAACTTGAGCCCTTCTTCCTGAACCATCCGGAACAAATCCTTGTAGGCGCTCCAGTCATAGAGCTTGGGACCCTTGCCTTCCACGATGCCCCACCAAACATCTACCATCACCCCATCGACGTCGGCGTTCCTCAGATGCTTAAGCCGCTTCCTCAGTTCTTCTGGCTTGTTGAGCGTGTTGTCAACTGAGACGACATCTAGCTGTCGGACATGCTCAGATTAAAGAGTGTATACATAGTATGGTGTCAGTGCAAGTGGTGGTTCAAGATGTGGTGCATTTTGAGCGCACTTAGCCGTTCAAGAGGAGGAGCTTACAGGGAGCATCACAAACACTGGCACGTAGTTTGCTAGCATCTTTTCCTTGTCTGCGTATGTGTCTGTCTGCAACGCCAAACAAGAAGTCTCAGATCCTTCTTTAGCTCGGGTTTCAAATTATTGTTTAAATTCCCAGATCCCTACGGGGAAGAACGGGACAGAGGAGACACAAAAGCTTAAATTGGTAATAAATAATTCGACTATTTAATATTTTAATCATGTGAGAATAATTCCTTTCACGTTTCCTCACAATCTCACATGCTCCAGCTTAGTAATACCTTTACCCATAAATATATATATATATATATATACATATTTATATATATATATATATATATATATATATACATACATATATATATACATACATATATATATACATACATATATATATACATACATATATATACATATATATATATATACATATATATATATATATATACATATATATATATATATATATTATAGATTACATGATTCTATTAACTTAAGATAAGATATATTAAAATTTGAATTTGATTCTAATTAAGATTATGGATCAATAGAAAGAAAATTCATTTATGTTAGAAAATGATAGAATCCTATTAATTATTTTTTCTTGGATCTTCAATCACATATCTTATTTTCTATTAAAGGTGGGAACTCTCAATCATGCACATGCAGTGGTTGTCATTGATGTTTCCTTAAAATATCCTTTTTATTGGTGTCTTGTCTTATCTTCCCGGAAAAGGATTCATTTTATCCCACTGAAGCTGGCTTGCCACAAACTGAGATGATGAATCGAAAAATACCTACAGTAATCACACACAATACTGAATGGTACGGTACCTCGAACTCCGGAAACATCTCTGGCTTCTCGTAGGCCATAGCTTGAGGGGCTCTACCTCCTTTGAATGGTCCATTTAAGAAGGATCTCCCACCGATTTCTAGCTTCTCTATCTTCCTCGATCTGCCCAAAATAACCTGTTGTTGCCCGCCATGCCACCGCTGGAGATGTACCCTTGCCGGCAATGGTCTCTGTTGGCGAGGTAGACTTGCATATGGGATGCTGGTCATTTGGGGTGGCGAAGCTCTGTTGAAAGAACTCTGGCGCATAAGAGACATCTCCATTGAACTGTTCTAAGCTCGTTGGGAAATGATCTCAAGTTGGATTTATATGGATTGCACATGAGAAAAAGTGTGCGCGGATGGTATTATTCTTTTCTTGTCAATATCTTCCAAACTTCTGTCACTTGGACACTTTTGCCATGGCTTGTACTAGAACAAAGAACTCTGATGCGAATTCCTGAAGTGTCCATTCTCTGCACTCTACTGGAAATTAAGGACGACAAAAGAGCACTTGTCTTTCTTGAAAATCTCGCAGCTCGCAGCCATTACTTGCTCAAACCAAGAGCAGAACAGAACGTACTGCTAATGGACGTCCTTCCAATTAGGATGGCCAATGAATCTTCTCACCTTCATATTTCACCAACCAAACCTCGGCCCGCATGGAGGACAAGAAGAACCGCTTGTAAGAGATGTGGCTAGATTGGCATAAGTGCACTTCCGGAATTGATCGTCTTCGTGGAATAACGTAGGAAAAGCTCATGAAATTGGTGATCGAAGTGTTATAGATGAATCATTGACAACTTCGTCGCGACAATGTTTTAAGAAACTTTGAAGTTGATGTACAAAATTTTAGAGAATTTTGCCATCAACTCAACAAAAAAGTAACCGAGTTACTTATATATCAGGCTTTTTCATCACAACATGAAGAATTAACTTAACTTTCTTCCCAATTAAAGTGATACGACTAGACAATCAAGTAATAGACTTTTTCCCAATGTGAATATCTTGTCGAGGGAACAAGCGGGGATATATTCTTGGCCTACTCCTTACTCCAGTTTGACTAAGATGCCGTGATTGTGTCAAACTACTTGGTTCCTACATTAGAAACTACTGTATGTTCTATCACGTCTAAACAACATCTTCACAGCTGTTAAATATTTGCCATCGTCTTGTCCATCTTTGTGACACAATGAAAGCATAAGAATGCGAGAATTTCCATCTGTTCACTTTGTGAGACCAGAAATAGTATTTAAGAGGATGTTTTCAAGGTACAACAATATCTATAGAAGTCTGTGGTTCGAATCACTACATAATGTGGAGTGGCAACAAAAAAGCATCACTTGGTAGTGTTCTAGGTTTTATTAACTGACCCTCCTCCCATGAGCTATTTGTCTGCAGTTGTGTATGATATATCAAAGCATAAAAGCAAACCAAGAGGAGGTAACAAACAGCTATTCAAATCTGTGTTCATCAATCCATACTAGGCATATGCAACACCATATTTCACGGAGGTAAATATTAATATCCAAAGAAACAGCTACTTTAGAAGGTTGCTACAAATTACGAAGTAACTTATTGTAATTTCAAGTCGGATAAAAGATGTGTAATAACTTCGAAGTTGGAATTGTGTGCAGCACGCACATATTACAAAGTTCATAGTTCACTCACTGTAAACAAAAGAAATACATCGATTTACGCTTATCTGAGCACTCCAGCCATTTGACTGCTGGAAGGCTGAAAGGTTAGATTGATCCGAGAATTATTCAGTATATGTACAGCTCGAGATTCTGGCTGGCTAGTGGGTACGACCTTATTGTGTTTCTCAGAGATTTTCTGCGCGAAGCACCTATTCGAGCACACCATTTTATGCTGAGTTTTTCTAGACTCACCGCATTCCTAAGCAAGAACTTTATGAGGTCGAGCTCCGCATTCAAAACTCCATACTTCTTTATTTCAACTTTCTTCAGATTATTATGGATCATTTCTGTTGACCGCAAGTCCGGGGGGTGTGGATAATCCAACCTATCATCATCAGCCATCCGTTCCCTGTGTGCCTACGAGAAGTAATTTGATAAACACATAGCAGATTTCCTCTGAGAAGAGGATGGGATGATTAACCATGAACACAAAGACCATATAAGATATATACGAGATGCTCTCACCTTAGATATGCGGAGTGACAGAAACCATAATAACGGTGAGAATAGTACCAAATAAGTAGTCACGTAGACATGGCCGCCGTTTGGCCACATGCTCAGGCGCAGGGACTCCAAGCGCATAAAGGGGGGAAACCTCATGGCATTTGGAACGTTCGTCAGGTACTACTTGAACAAAGGAAGAAAATGGTAAGTGCATGTCAGAAAGCCGAATCCAAATGAAGTCTAGTCTAAAACATATGATCGCTTTCAAACAGTGATCCATTAGTAAGAAACTCATCCTGATGGTTCGGTCGAAAGCTTGTATAATCTTCTGCAGTTGGGACTGTAAAGTGAAAATTGTAGTACCATATTATTTCCCCTAACTTAACAGAATACCTACTGTTAATCCTAATAGCTTATTCTACGAAGAACAATGAGCTCGATACATATGTTGCCTATATAAGTGTGACTTGAACAACTTTATTCCTGCCACAATATGAGGGATGAGTAGGGAGGGTTTGACTCATTTGGAATGCCTGCCTGCATGCTGGTGATATTTAGAATATTTGAATTTTAGACGGGTAATTAACACTTCCTGCATGCTGTTATTCTACTGAGCAACTAATTCAAATCAAACACTACCACATATAGATCGATCTTGGACAGATGAAACAGGGAGTCGTAGGCGCACCTCGATGCACCAGTCACTAAGGATCATGTGTTTTGTGTTGCAGAATGAAGCCAAGGTCCTCGACATGTTCTGCCCATAGGTCCCTGAAAACCCTAGCCTTCGTGAGTACGAGTAGACATTGTGAAACTCCACAGGCTCCAATTGCACCATTTCGACTGATGTTTGCACGTTCAGATAATGCATGCTATCACCCAAATTCAAGCCCTTGTAACGGAAGGTGTTAGTTTGGCAAGTCCCATAGTCCCACATCGGGAAAATTAGACTTGTTGTCTCGTCTTGGAACTATAAATAAGGGCCTGGGCTTTGAAGTCAGATGTACCACAGGCACCACAAGAGGTACCATAGGCAGCACAAGAGGCACCATAAGAAAACCTGCTTACGGTTTAGGTTTTTTCTTGTTTAGTAAGCTGAAGGTGTTTTATGGCCTAGGAACATCTTCCTAAGGCATTTGTAAGTGTCCCTCTTTTGCAGTAGTAATTTGCTCCTCTTTCTTCCGTGGATGTAGGTCAAAGTCAATTGATCGAACCACGTATATCTGGTGTTCTGGTGTTTTGTTTGTTCTTGTTGCTTTTATTCTTTCCGCTTTATTGTCTTTGTTGTGTTTCCAAAATTATCCTTTGGTAAATTTCCTGGGGCTAGCTCTAACAAACTGGTATCAGAGCCTGGTTCTGGGATCTTTTGGCAACAATGACAATAACAAAGATTGTTGTCGAGAAATTCGACAGAAATGTCAACTTCGGCTTGTGGCAACTCAAGATGGAGGCCATTCTGGTTCAAGACGGAGTTGATTTGGCACTTCAGGGTGCTGAGAACATTCCAGATGGTACGTCAAAGGAAGATCTTGCGGGTATGGATAAGAAGGCTCGATCCAGCATCATTCTAAATCTCTCTGACGAGGTTTTACGGGAGGTAGCTACGGAGACTACGGCTAAGAGCATGTGGGACAAGCTTAAAGCCTTGTACATGAAGAGGACAGTGGAGAATCGTCTCTACTTGAAACAGAGACTATATATGCTTCGAATGATTGAAGGTACATCTATACTCTCGCATCTTGATAAGTTTGATTCTTTGGTTATGGATTTGGAGAATATAGATGCAAAAATTGATGATGAGGATAAGGCTTTGTTACTCTTGTGTTCTCTTCCCCAATCTTTTAAGCATTTCTGTGATACTTTGATTTATGGAAAAGAAACAGTTTCGTATCAAGAAATTAAATCTGCATTGAAATCTAAGGAGCAGATAGACAGGAATATCACTGGGGAAAATAGAGAGAATCAGGCCGAGGGTCTGGTTGTTAGGGGGAGAATGGATAAAAGAGAATTTGACAATAGTAGATCTAAATCTAGATCTAAATCCAGACACAGAAATTTGGAGTGCAGATATTGTCATAAAATGGGGCACATTAAATCTGATTGCTTTAAATTGAAAAATAAATTAAAGCAAAAGGAAAAATTTGTTGAGAAAACTATTGAATCCGTTGAAGCTAGTGTAGCATATGATGAGAATGTTGAAAATATTTTCTTTGCTATTGATGACAGGACGAGGTCTAAAAATGAATGGATTTTAGATTCAGGTTGTTCTTATCACATGTGTCCCAATAGGGATTTTTTTTCCACATATGAACCTTGTAATGGTGAAATTATTTTGATGGGCAATAATGCCGCATGTGATGTTGTTGGTAGAGGCACAATCCGAATTAAAATGCATGATGGTATTGTGAGGACGCTCACTAATGTTAGACATGTTCCTGATTTAAAAAGGAATATCATCTCTTTAGGCACCCTAGAGGCCCTTGGGTGTAAATACACAGCTGAAGGTGGAGTTATGAAAGTTTCTAGAAGTGTTCTTGTTGTTATGAAAGCTTGTAGGTCTGGTAGCTTGTATATTATGCAGGGAACTACTGTCACAAGTTCAGTTGCAGTTTCGTCATCATCATTGTCTGATTCTGACATCACCAAATTATGGCATATGCGCTTGGGTCATATGAGCGAAAAAGGTTTGAGCATATTGAGCAAAAGAGGTCTACTTTGCAGACAGAGTACTGGGCTACTGGACTTTTGTGAACACTGCATTTTTGGAAAGCAGAAAAGAGTCAGCTTCAATTCTCCGGCAGTTCACAAAACGAAAGGTACTCTTGACTATATTCATTCAGACCTTTGGGGTCCAGCTCAAGTTCAGTCTAAAGGTGGTGTCAGGTATATGTTGACTTTCATTGATGATTATTCCAGGAAAGTTTGGGTTTATTTTCTGAAGCATAAAAATGATGTTTTTATAACATTTAAACAATGGAAGGCTTTGATTGAGAAGCAAACAGGTAAACAGATTAAGCGGTTTCGAACAGATAATGGCATGGAATTTTGTGAAGGTGATTTTGAAGAATTCTACAAAAATGAAGGAATCGTTCGGCATCGCACTGTTAGGATGACGCCTCAGCAAAATGGTGTGGCCGAACGTATGAACAGAACACTCTTGGAGAGAGCGAGGTGTATGATCTCAAATGCAGGGTTGACAGAAGACTTTTGGGCAGAGGCGATTAATATGGCCTGTTACGTTGTCAACCGCGCTCCTTCTGCAGCACTTAACTTTAAAACTCCAGAGAAAGTTTGGTCAGGTACTCCTGCTGATTATTTTGATTTTAAAATTTTTGGGTGCCCAGCATACATGCATGTAAATGAAGGAAAATTAGAGCCTCGGGCTAAAAAGTGCATTTTCCTTGGGTATGCTTCTGGGGTGAAAGGATACAGATTATGGTGTTCTGATCCCAAATCCCCAAAATTTATAATCAGTAGAGATGTTACTTTTGATGAATTATCTATGTTATCTTCTAAAGAGAATTCTACTAGTTGTACAAATAATAGTGCGCAGACAGGTGGAGCTTGAGATTGGTAGTTCAGATTCTTTTAAGTCGAACTCTTCTACTCAAAGAATGCCAGTAGATGGTCCCGAGTCTACTGATGTAGTTGCTCCAGAGGAAGAGCAATATTCCATAGCCAAGGATAGACCACGGAGAAATATTCGACCACCACAAAGGTATGCAAATTTGGTTGCATATGCTTTGTCTGTTGCAGAAGAAACAAGTGAAGTTGGTGAGCCTACTACCTACTCAAATGCAGTTTCTTATGATAATTTTGTTAAGTGGTTGATTGCGAAGAATGAAGAAATAGAATCTCTTCATCAGAATATAACTTGGGATCTTGTGAAGCCGCCTTCGGGTAAGAAAATTGTTGGATGCAAATGGGATACCATTGCTGAAAGAAAGGTCCTTGTTCAGAAAATTCATACGAAGGACAATCGAGCTGATATGCTTACGAAGCTTCTTCCGGTTTACAAGTTCAAGCAGTGCTTGGACTTGGTTGGTATTCATTATTGGTGATTGCCCATTGGGGCTTTTGTGAAGAAGGTGGAGCAAGTTTTGTTGGGACATGCCAAGGTGGAGATTTGTTAGTTTGGCAAGTCCCATAGTCCCACATCGGGAAAATTAGACTTGTTGTCTCGTCTTGGAACTATAAATAAGGGTCTGGGCTTTGAAGCCAGATGTACCACAGGCACCACAAGAAGTACCACAGGCAGCACAAGAGGCACCACAAGAAAACCTACTTACGGTTTAGGTTTTTTCTTGTTTAGTAAGCTGAAGGTGTTTTATGGCCTAGGAACATCTTCCTAAGGCATTTGTAAGTGTCCCTCTTTTGCAGTAGTAATTTGCTCCTCTTTCTTCCGTGGATGTAGGTCAAAGTCAATTGACCGAACCACGTATATCTGGTGTTCTGGTGTTTTGTTTGTTCTTGTCGCTTTTATTCTTTCCGCTTTATTGTCTTTGTTGTGTTGCCAAAATTATCCTTTGGTAAATTTCCTGGGGCTAGCTCTAACAGAAGGTCGTAAGGTTCACAGTTGACATGTGCAGCTTAGTATCAAGTAGGAAGTGGCACTTGTCAAGGATCACTTCTTGGAGCGTGGTTTGAGGAATGGTGATATCCAAGAATTCGGGACCGACGACAACGCACTCCCTGAGTTTGAGAGTGACTAAGATGGTGCACCCGTTAATCAAACTCTCTAACGAGTCACCGATGAAGCGTGCTTTCTGAAGGGACAAGACCTTGAGTCGAGGCAATAAGACAGCGTTAGGTGGAAGGCTGATGTGGAAGGCTGATGATGTCACAGTGCAGGCAGAGTCTTAACTCCACCAACGTATCACACCGAAAGAGTGACAAGGGCAGCGGTATAGGGTCCATTATGTTGAGATCCAGATGCAGGATTTGCTGGTTCAATAAGCTCTCGATCCATAAACTTGCTTTCTGCCTTGATCTATTGTAATCTGTGTGTACTAGTTTCAGGTGATGTATGTGTGGTCGGTCTGGAAAGAAGATGACCCTGTCGACGAGCTCCTCGAACTTCTGTTTCTTGTTACTCACACCGCGGAAGTCTTGAAGCTCCAATCTCCAGTTGGATGATGAGAGCCACAGGCGCCTCCATGCTCGACAGACCAAGCTAGTTGTTACTCGATCTTGAAGGGGGTAATTGTGACACTATAGAGCACAAGATGTCTTCCGGAAGATCGTTGATTCTGGTCCCTCTTTGCCCTGAATCATCTGAGCAACGCATTCTTCTTCTGCAAGACAACGCTCATCATGTCACAATCAAGCATGCATCTGATAGCAAGTTACACCCACAACTCTAACGTGAATCCAAGCAGCTGGAGGTCGATATCAGTTGATGCAGCAACTTTAGGAAAGGCGAGATTAAGCAGTTGCTTCACGACTGATTTTACATGTGATTGGAAAAAAGATATAATGAAATGAGTTTTTATTTAATTATAAATATTTTTATTACATTAAATGATATAAATCTATCACTTATGCAATAATACATTAAGAAATCTGGATGGAAACATTTTTGGGTTTTCCATTTCATTTATAAGCTGTCCAAATGCATGCACAAATGGATCAAGAATCACCCATGGATGAGAGAAAAACCAATAGAGAGAGAAAATCAAGAAAAGAGAAACTATTAGAAAGAGAAAAAATGAGAGAGAAATTACTAAATAGAAAAAACCAAGGAGTGAGAAACGACTAGAGAGAAAAAACTAAAATACAGAGAGAGAGAGAGAGAGAGAGAGAGAGAGAGAGAGAGGCTGACGTGTTGCAGAAAGGTGTTGCCATAGTGAATAAAGACTTGAGGTTTTTTTTATTCTTTCCTCACCTTCCTCTCTAATCGACATGCTTTACTTTGATTTTATGAGTAGAATCTAACTCGGTATTATATATATTTTTGATATGTTGTCAAAGTCAGTCGATAAAATTTGATCTAAATGAATAAAAAATAAAAGATTGAGCTAGATAATCTATGAGTTTATCTAAATGAAAATTAGTTGTCGGTAGAGTCGGATCAATAAATCACCCTAGAAAAAATACAGATGAAGTTTGTATTAGGTAAACAAAAAGAAATCATAGAGATCAATAATAAAATATGTATAAAAAATTGATGAAAATTAATGTAGTTTGATACTTTTTGCTTACAGAAAATCAAATTCTTCATCATGTAAAAAAATTATAAGACCCTTAAGTTATTTTACTTAAGCATAACGCTTCCTATACCTCCTCTCACTTAACCCCTTAAGGAATTCACACATGTTTTCTCAAAACATTAGAAAATATCCTCTCTAGACACTAGAAAGAAACTTAGGAGCACTCAAAATATAATCAACATCAAGACTTAGAGATACATGGGCTATGATAAAAAAATAAAACCTTTACTTTTATAGTTTCAAAACTCGTAATAGAATTCTTTGTCCTTCTATGACACTTAGAATTATTGATCTTAAAATAATTATTAATCCTAATAATTTGATCCCTTAAAAGTAAGAAAAAAGATGATCAACCCACATATAAATAATAAAAGATGTTAAAAATATTCATATGTGAGATGAAAGAAGATAAACTAAAAGGATAGTCTTACATCATTAAGAACTAAAAAAAGTCGAATTGTATATTGACCCAACATACTTTGACTCCAACAGGATATTAATTTTAATACTAATGACAACCAACAAAATTGAAATTTTTTTCATAAAAGGCGTGCGAAATCAAACCTGAAATATCCTTTCAAACGAGGGAAACGGCGTAAAAGCTTGTGATGGTCGGATAACTTCAAGCCTTGTTGCACGGGTGGCTTAAAGAGAGCCATTTTAGGAGGAAGTTATAGGGGAGAATGTTCAGATTCATTGTGAAGCTTTTGAAGGTATTGAGCGGATCTTTGAAAGGTAACTTAACTACCTATTCATTATGAGTTTTATTCAACAAGCATTAATGAGCGGAGCTCTCAAAGCTAATTATCTATATATCGACTGTGAGTTTTATTGACCAGCTATTTTAACGAGTGAAACCTTTGTAGGTAACTAACTAGCTATTATACATTATTATGAGTTTTATTAGACAAGTAATGAGTAAAATCCTTAAAGGTAATTTCAAAGAATGAATGATGAAGATAGAAACTGAGATCAGAACCTTACGATAATCTGTCGAGATATTTATCAGACATTTAAAGTTTTGTTTAATAATTGTTAATGATCCCAAGTTTTATAGGTTGCTATAATTCTAATCATTGCCATTAATTAATGAGCACTTAGCATAATGACACACTCATTTTCGTTTATTGTAGTTGGAACCCAAACGTACGTCCAAGCGCCGATCCGGTATTTTTACCAGGAACATTAATTATGTCTGCATGCATGCATTTATAACGAGGGAGTGGTTTCCACATCCGGTGATATTTTAGGAGTACGTAGATAGTGATTTTTTAGAGCTGTATTGTGGTATCACTTGACAACCAAGATAGAACTCAAGACATGCATGCATGCATGCATGTATCGCGTCACTACGGAGGTTGTCCGCGTACGAATAAAAACATAAACGGACATGAATAGGAGTGCTTACTGGATTAATACAGAGAGCATGGTTTCAATCGATCGAATCATTTCGCCCAACGTGTGGGAGAAAGCAAAAAGGGAATGCACGGTTGCATTTTCATCTCAAGCATCAGCTAGTTCGCATAGTTCATGGTGGTCGATCGTCGTGAACAGGAACACTAGAGTTCGCATAGTTCACAACAAGCACCAAGACAGAGTAGATTAATATAGATGATGTAAACTGATATACAAACATTGCACATTGTTATCCTGAGTTGGTCTCGAAGAACCCATCAAATATTCTTAGTTTCCAGTGTCGGAGAACAAAGATACATGAAGGCTGTCTGTCTTGAGCATGTCGCATGCTCAAGACACATTTATCGCGAAGGCTAGGAAGGCCACATCGCGCATGCCACATGCTTTGCCCAATTAGGGGCATCGAGCATGGGGAGGCATGTCGGTCAGAAGGGTCAGATTTGCTCAAATGGAGACATTTTGATGGCCTTGACGGTGGATTTGGACTATGGTGGTCGCCCTTGAGATGCAACAGACTTGGAACATTGTGGTCGTCTCAAAATTACAACATATTTGGGATGTCATGGACAACGATCGTGGTCGTAGATGACGATTTGAGGTTGTGGATGCTAAACAAAATTGAAGATGACTACCTTGAAACATCCTAGCATATGGAGATAGTGTGACTACGTTAGAGATATGATGGATTTGGCGTGTTGTGATCATGTTGGAGATGTGATAAACTTGCAACTTTACTGTTGTCTCGGATGTACGACAGACAGACTTGGGATGTCATAGAAAACGATCCACTGATCCAATTAGGAGATGGGTCTCAATTATGTGGCCCAGCGGGAGGAAATCGCACGGCCTCCCATACGCGTAGGGGCCTAGCAAGAAGAGGAAATCGCGTCTGATGACATCTTCACCGGCACAAGTAACCGAGCATCTCAGGGTGATCTTTCAAGATGTTGAAGAGTCTCCGCCGGAGAATCCTTTGGAGGAGACCGATGAGTAGTTCTCGCCGCCGCCACCACCCCCTAGTCGGTCATCTCGATCGGTTGCAAGATCAAAGGTAAAATTTGCCAACACTATCACTTTGTATTCGACACCTCGTCTCCACATGGTTGAGCCACCTAGCCAATATATGGGATCCATTTAAGCAGCATTTGTCACTTTCCCAACCTCATGTAATTGTATCTTGTCAGTTCCAATTGGAAAGCGAGTATAGACGATCCTCGCACACCGATAGTCATGCAAATACCATGGTGAATAGGCATAACAGTCCAGGTTTTTGATGATTTTGATTGGCATAACAGATAAATATAATAGCTTTGCAACAACGAAGAGCGGCTATGACTGATTCTTATACTTCCGTTACCATACGAGCTATGTAACAGCTCTCCAATCACCCACTATAAAAGGGCCCACATAGGTTCATGTGTAATAGCTCCCCGATAAACTAGATAACTGATATAGGCATCAGAGGACTATTATTGGGAATGCCCCCAATATAGTTTTTGTAGAATTTGGATGTCCAACTCGAAGAGTGTGACCTTGAGACTGGCTAGATCCGAGTCAACTTCTAGCTTTGACAGCCATAATCTACTCTTAACATATTGGAACTAGAAGGAAGGCCAACTAGCATGTCTCAAGGAAACCTCGTGAGTTCATCTTAGATGAATTTTGAGGATTTGAATCCCCTTGAATATAAATGGATCAAGTATGACAACATTAAATACTCCCTTATCGAATACCCTAGTTTCAATAATCCCAAACTAAGTGTAACTAAGGGTGTCAATCGGTCTGAACCCTCTACCCATACTAGGCCCCAATCTTTTCCATTGACTTTTTCAAGACTCAATCTTCATCCAACCACCTCCACACCTACCGTCTATAGAACCTGAAACCATAATTATTCCTATAGAAACCTTTCATACTCTAGGAAAACAAATGTAGGTCTTACTTGGAATAGTCCAAATTATTGCTTTCTACTTCCCTCAACTTGCCCATAAAACACCATCTTTATTCACTCCACTAATCTCATGTTCCACCACAATTCTTGAATGAGTGGATCGCTCAATCAGCCGACCTCCCAATCGAGGTTTGAGACTACTTTAATAAATTAGATCAATAGTTGAAGGATATTCATAGAAAAATAAAACAAGGGAAGCAGCCATAGATGAACTTATACTTACGATCCCTCAAGGCTTCAGATTTCGCATATTGGATGTCTATGATGAAAAGTCCAACCCCTCAAAACATATTACAGCATTTATCTCATAAATAATCCTCCATGAGATTACAAACTCCCTTATATGTCAAACTTTCCCTATAACCCTTAGGGGAGCAGCACAGGAATTGTTTGCCAAGCTCCTCTCAAAGTCAATCTCCTCATTTAGGCAGTTGAACTAAGAGTTCAAGCTTAGTTTTATCAGCTACAGACTATCAAAGAAGCTCACCACTTCTCTCCGACTATATACCAAGAGGAAAAGAAATCTTTGGAGAATTATATAAGGAGGTTTAATGATGAGGTTTGTCTAGTTGCTGACCCAACCCCATTCGTTCTCATCAATGCGTATATTAGTGGTCTTCAGCTTTCAAGATTTTTCTACAAAGTTATCACTTAACCCTCGATGGCTTTTCTAGAGCTCTTTCAAGAAGCCAATCGTCACATCATTGTAGAATTAGTAATTACTGGGAAAAGGAAGGGTGACCCTAGGAAGGTGGTGAAAGAGAAAAAGACTCATCATTCAAGCCCCATGGAGAGACCACAAAGTGATAGATTGAGAGGTGAGAGAGCCCCTCTCTGGCAAGACTTTAACCCCGCTCAACACTTCCCACACTAATGTCTTTATGCAAATCCAAAAGAAGGGACTATTGTAAAATCCATGCCCCTTAAGAGACTCGTCGATAAGGAGAGATATAACTAAGTACTATTGTTTTTGTTGAGACCACGAGCATGACACTAAAAATTACTATGCCATAAAAGAACAAATTAAAGATGTGGTTTGAAGGAGACAACTCGACAAATTCCTTCCTTGGATCCATAAAACCTCGCCAAGACCTAGAGGCCTTATTGAGTGATATGTTGATGTGATTATTGGTAGGCCAAAGGCAAGTAGCAGTAGCTTATTAACACGAAAATCATATGTAAGGGAGCCACAATAAAAAAGTTTATGTCCCAATCGATAGGGAAGAGAGGGAGAAGCACCTAGACCCTGAACATGATGACGCACTCGTGGCCTCCCTTAGGATCATAAATGCCATAGTAAAGAGGATCCTGATCGACATAGAAAGTTCCATGGATATACTTTACTATTATGCTTTTTAGAAAATTAGCATTTTAGCTAAAGATCTACAACCCATCTCCTCCACCCTCACTGGGTTTATAGGTGATATAATCACCCTAATAGGGACAATGAATCTGTATGTGATTTTTTGATTTGATAATTGTTCAAAGATGTTAAAGACTAAGCTTTTGATGGTTGATATTCCATCGACATATAATGTTATCATTGGATAACCTACACTTAACCATATATGAGCTATATGTATTAACCTATTATATGATGCTGAAGTTCCCAACTAGCTCAAGAGTAGGGGAGATAAAGAGTGACCCTAAGGAATCAAGATAATATTACTTGATATCAATCACTTTGCCAAAGAAAGCAGCACTCTCGGTCCAACAAATGGATATGAGAGAGTCGTCGCTGGTGAACCTACACCCAGAGGTTAGTGAACTATTAGAGGAAATCCTTTTGAATCATGAGTAACCAAATCACATAATTAAAGTGGAATCTGCATTAACTAGAGAGAAGAAGAAAGAACTAATGAATTTAAAAGTATTTATATGGTTTCTCATCAATATGCCTAGGATCGATCAAGACGTGGCACAACATTGACTCAACATCGACTTGGAACATAGGGCAATCGTTTAGAAGCCCCAAACTGATATGCTATAGTTGAAGAGGAAGTTAATAAACTCTTGTATGCTAATTTTATCTATGAGATCCACTATCCAAAGTAGCTCGCTAATATAGTTCTTGTCAAGAAAAACAATGGGAAAGGAAGAATATATATATATATTATATCGACCTTAAGAAAGCCTATCTAAAAGATAGTTTCCCTATTTTTTGAATTGACTAGTTGGTCAATTTGACTTTTGATCATGAATTGCTAACTTTGATAAATGCTTTCTCTGGATATAATTAGATAAAAATGGCTTGATGGAACATAGATGTTTTGACACCAAATAAGATAGAACATAAAAGCATACATGAATGATATACTAGTAAAAAGTTGCACCATGAGTACTCACCTATTTGACCTAGGAGAGACATTTGTGACTATCAAGAAGTTCCAAATGTGGCTAAACCCTACTAAGTGTGCATTTGGCATAAGTTTAGGAAAGTTTCTTGGCTTCATGAGTCATAGAAATTGATGCCAGTCAGATGAAAGTTTAAGCCATTATTAATGTGAAACCACTAGCTTCGATCAAAGAGATTCAACAACTAACAACTCGAGTAGCTGCACTTAGCCGTTTCTTATCCTGAATATGTGACCAATGCTCGCCATTCTTCAAAACTCTAAAATGGCCAACAAAATTCTAATGGACTGAAGAGTGTCAAATGATATTCGATCAACTCAAAACTTACTTGGTGGCACCACACCAACTCTTCGGTCCCTTTTTGAGGGAGGAGTTGTACTTGTATTTGGTAATAAAACCAGTGGATGTAAGCTTAGTCCTAATTCTAGAAGAGAATAAGATCTAGAAGCTTGTATACTATACTAATCATGTACTTCAAAATGCAGAACTTGTTACCTTAATTTTGAAAAACTAACATATGAATTAGTGCAAGCTACAGGGAAGCTACATCTATATCATATCATCATCATGACGGACCAACTAATGTGCCAAATGCAATTAGGAGACTCAAATGGGTAGTAGAACTTAGAGAATTCATATTTCTTATAAGCCACGGATCGCCATCAAAGCTTAAGCTCTTGTCGACTTTGTCATAGAGATAACTCACACTAAAGAAGTCTCGAAGGAGATCCAATATTGGACTCTTCATGTGGATGGGTCTATGACGTTAACAAATGAGGGGCAGGTCTCATCCTATGAAGTCCGGAGAGAGAAATATATAAGCATGCACTTTGCTTTTAACTTCAGAGACACCAACACGACTCAAGCTTAGCAAAAGCATGGGAATAAAAAG